>NW_022294309.1:0-1482 GCF_002776525.5 Piliocolobus tephrosceles | reverse complement strand
TTACAGGCATGAGCCACTGCGCCCAGCCCAGGGGAGTTCTCTAGAAATACTTCTGCCAGAAATCATAAGAAACTTGATTGGCAACAGAGTTGTGTCCAAGGCTGAGCAATGGGCTGCCGACGGGGGCCTGGTCCTGGGAAGATGGGCCACTGGGCATCTTCCGGCTTGGCCAGTGCTCAGCTCTGCTGTCTCAGCATACCACAGGGCCTGGACAGTGGTTTTTAAACCACCCATTTCTCTTTCCAGATTTTCTGCTCACCCAATTAATTTTGGGTAAGAGAAGGATGAAAAGAGACTGAAGATACCAATTTCTCCAATTAATAAGGACTCTGGGTGATCAAACACATAACAGAATTCATGGAGAAAGGTTAGAACCGGAATAAAAATGTTCCAAATTGTTTCTTCAGTCATTGCTAGAGATTCAGGGAGACAATGCCAGAGAGATGTAGGCTAGGAAGCGATCGTGGAATGCTATCTGCAAACTCAACAATGTCCAGTGAGAAATACAGAAGCAGTACAAATACAGATGTTTTAAAACCTGGTGACAAATGGCCACTAGGGTAAAATAAGGGCCATGAAAGCTGGACTCACTGATACAGGAAATTAGTCCCTCCCAGTCTCCCTGTTAATTCACAAATTCAAATTGATATTATAGATATTACAGATCTGACTGAGATCCTCTCATT
The DNA here is from genome assembly GCF_002776525.5 of Piliocolobus tephrosceles. NCBI lineage: Eukaryota > Metazoa > Chordata > Mammalia > Primates > Cercopithecidae > Piliocolobus > Piliocolobus tephrosceles. The sequence continues at coordinate 796 of NW_022294309.1, read as the reverse complement.
TTCATAAGGTAGAATAAGTGGGAGATACACTCTATTAGTTTCTCTGCAAAGAAAGAAAAAACTGAAACACATATCAAACACCACAACCTCCCCACTGTACTCTAAGGGTCTGGCTTCTCTCTCACTCTCTCAAGGCAATAGCATGACTCGACACTCTCTAATTTTGTAGGAGTCACTAAGAATAAAGACAGGAGTTTGGACTGGCACAAAGGTTTAGAAGCCCACACAATCTCATTCAAAATAGCACTCAAAAATAAAATTCTTAGAAGTAAATTTAACCAAAAAAGTGAAAGATCTGTAGAGCAAAAAGTACAAATATTGATGAATAAAACTGAAGAAGACACAAATAAATGGAAAGATATCCTGAGTTCATGGATTGGAAGAATCAATATTATTAAAATGTTTAAATTACCCAAGGTGATCTGCAGATCCTCATCAAAATTCCAATGCAATTTTTCACAGAAATTAAAAAAATACTAAAATTGGTATGAAATCAGAAATGACACCAAATAGCCAAAGCAATCTTGAGCAAAAATAACAAAGATAGAGGCATCATGCTCTCTGGTTTTAAAATGTATCATAAAGTTATTGTAAGCAAAACAGCATGGTCTGGCGTAAAAGCAGACACAATAACCAAAGGAAAGGAGTAGAAAGCCCAAAACTAAACCCAAGCATTTATGATTATTTGATCTTCAACAAAGATGCCAAGAACACACAATAGGGAAAGGATCGTCTCTTCAAAGAAGGTGTAAGAAAAACTAGAGATCCACAAGCAGAAGAATGAAATTGGACACTT
>NW_022294308.1:0-2780 GCF_002776525.5 Piliocolobus tephrosceles | reverse complement strand
GAGAATGGCGTAAACCCGGGAGGCGGAGCTTGCAGTGAGCTGAGATCCGGCCACTGCACTCCAGTCCGGGCGACAGAGCGAGACTCCACCTCAAAAAAAAAAAAAAAAAAAGAGTGAACTCATACAAAGTCCCAGAGGCATCCAAAGGCCAGATTAGCTTCAGCTTGGTGCCATTTTCAGAGCCTAGCCTCTGGGGATTTGTATCTTGCCCTAGGGCCGGGCTGATGCTGACATTGCTGCCACCGGACTGAGAAGTGAGAGGGGAGGCCGGCCACTCCTATGCAACCCTAGGACAAATCTCACCACTGCAGCTGCAGGCTGCTGTGGGCCAAGGCCTGGGCAAACTGCACTGCCTACAGCTGCCTGCCTGCACTACTCCAGCTGGGACGGGTCCCACCCTCCCTGAGGGCAGGCCCATAGCACAGCTGCCACTGCCCACACCTGAGCATTCTGCCTGTGGCCTGTGGACCACTCTGACTCTACTTATCACAAAAAGCACCTAAATTCACTACCAGAGGGCCAGAGTACAAGTTGGCCAGCCCAGTACCATTCCTCCAGTACTCAAGCATGCTATCCAGGGACCTGAAAATCACCCATCCCAATCTATGACCATTGACACCTGAATGGCCACTCCTGCGGGGGTCTAAGTTTGGGCTGACTCATCCTGCTGATACCTTCACAGCTGGCAGTGCTACCAGTGCAACTCAACCTGTCACAGCCCTCGCCAATACAAGCACAGACTGTTTGGGCCCCAGTGGGTTGCTCCACCACTGCTACTGCCATCAGTCATTTCCCAGCAGCTACCCACGAGCCCAAAACCTACCCAAACACCTGGATTGTCACTAGCACTACCAGCATTTGAGCAAGCCACCTGGAGGCCCAAGAATTTGACCCACTTAACACTGGTGCCAGTACAAACAGCTCTGGGGCTGGCCTTGCTAGAAACCTAGACATCCAATACAAGAAACTCAGAGAACACCAGGAAATTCATCACAAAAAGATCACCACCTAGGCACATAGTTATTAGGTTATCTGAAGTCGAGAAGAAGGAAAGAATCTTTTTTTTTTTTTTGAGACAGAGTCTCGCTCTGTTGCCCAGGCTGGAGTGCGGTGGCGCGATCTCAGCTCACTGCAAGCTCCGCCTCCTGGGCCCACGCCATTCTCCTGCCTCAGCCTCCCGAGTAGCTGGGACCACAGGCGCCCACCACCGTGTTCGGCTAATTTTTTGCATTTTTTTTTTTAGTAGAGACGGGGTTTCACCGTGTTAGCCAGGATGGTCTCGATCTCCTGATCTTGTGATCCGCCTGCCTCGGCCTCCCAAAGTGCTGGGATTACAGGCATGAGCCACCGCGCCCAGCCAGAAGGAAAGAATCTTAAGAGCTGTGAGGCAAAAGCATCAGGTAACCTATAAAGGAAGACTTATCAGATTAACAACAGTTTCTCAGCAGAGACCCTATAAGCTATATGGGATTGGGGTCTTATCTTTAGCTTCCTTAAACAAAACAATTATCAGCCAAGAATTTTGTATCCAGCGAAACTAAGCTTCACAAACAAAGATACAGTCTATTTCAGACAAACAAATGCTGAGAGAATTTGCCACTACCAAACCAGCAGAAACTCTACAAGCTAGAAGGGACTGGTGGCTCTTCTGGTCCAAGAAGCCTCCAAACTAACCCTGGGGAATGATTTAACTGTTTAGACCCCACATCATGCGGCAGGACTACTGTACTCTAGAGAAAGGCTTTGGCTAACAGATAGCTGACTCCTTAAATATCAGGCCCTGCTGTTAGAGGGTTCCCACATCCAATTAAAGACTTGTTCTAGCCTAAATCCAGCCACCTTTCTCCCTGAGGAAACTGGGGAACCTGAAGATAACTGTGAACAAGTCATAGTACAAATCTATGCAGCCAGGGAGGAACTCAGGGAAACTCCCCTAGAGAATTCAGACTGGACCCTCTTCACAGATGGAGCTCTTTTATAGAACAAGGGATCTGCAAGGCAGGATGCGCAGTAATCATTGACTACTTGCTCCAAGGAAGGAGGAGGCCGTAATCCCCCTGGGAACATAACTCCATTGGCTTAAATATCAGGCCCTGTTGTTAGAGGGTTCCCACATCCAATTAAAGACTTGTTCTAGCCTAAATCCAGCCACTATTTGATTCTATTGAATTTGATTCTATTGAAAGTGTGTCTCTTCCTCCAGCCACAAGTGCTCAATTAGCTGAGCTAATAGCTCTTACAAGAGCAATTGAATTAAGCAAAGGAAAGGTAGCTAATATTTACGCTGACTCCAAGTATGCTTTCCTAGTTCTCCATGCTCATGCAGCCATTTGGAAGGAAAGGAATTTTTTCTTTTCTTTTTTTTTTTTGAGATGGACTTTTGCTTTTGTTGCTCATGCTGGAGTGCAGTGGCATGATCTCAGCTCACTATAACCTCTGCCTCCCAGGTTCAAGCGATTCTCCTGCTTCAGCCTCCCAAGTAGCTGGGATTACAGGCACCTATCACCATGCCCGGATAATTTTTGTATTTTTAGTAGAGACAGAGTTTCACTATGTTGGCCAGGCTGGTCTCAAACTCCTGAACTCGTGATCCTCCCGCCTCAGACTCCCAAAGTGCTGGGATTATAGGCGTGAGCCACGATGCAGGGCCTGGAAAGGCATTTTCTTTTTTTTTTTTTTTTTTTTTTTGAGACGGAGTCTTGCTCTGTCGCCCGAGCTGGAGTGCAGTGGCCAGATCTCAGCTCACTGCAAGCTCCGCCTCCCGGGTTTACGCCATTCTC
>NW_022294306.1:0-2857 GCF_002776525.5 Piliocolobus tephrosceles | reverse complement strand
AGAATCTACAAAGAACTCAAACAAATATACAAGAAAAAAACAAACAAACCCATCCAAAAGTGGGCAAAGGATATGAACAAACATTTCTCAAAAGAAGACATTCAGACAGCCAACAGACACATGAAAAAATGCTCATCATCACTCGCCATCAGAGAAATGCAAATCCAAACCACAATGAGATACCATCTCACACCAGTTAGAATGGCAATCATTAAAAAATCAGGAAACAACAGGTGTTGGAGAGGATGTGGAGAAATAGGAACACTTTTACACTGTTGGTGGGATTGTAAACTAGTTCAACCATTATGGAAAAGAGTATGGCAATTCCTAAAGGATCTAGAACTAGATGTACCATATGACCCAGCCATCCCACTACTGGGTATACACCCAAAGGATTATAAATTATGCTACTACAAGACACATGCACACGTATGTTTATTGCGGCACTATTCACAATAGCAAAGACTTGGACTCAACCCAAATGTCCATCAGTGACAGACTGGATTAAGAAAATGTGGCACATATACACCATGGAATACTATGCAGCCATAAAAAAGGATGAGTTTGCGTCCTTTGTAGGGAGATGGATGCAGCTGGAAACCATCATTCTTAGCAAACTATCACAAGAACAGAAAACCAAACACCGCATGTTCTCACTCATAGGTGGGAACTGAACAATGAGCTCACTTGGACTCGGGAAGGGGAACATCACACACTGGGGCCTATTTTGGGGAGAGGGTTTTGAAGGAAATGTAAGAGTTAAAGAAAGACAGAGATGACAGCTCTTTGGCAATGTAGGTTTATTGCCAGAGTAACCTGCAGAGGTGGGGACCAGCTTAATGTCAGAGTGTCTGCTGCTTACAGGCTGGGATAATCATAGGCGTGGTGGGAGGGCTCTGGGCAATATGGCTTGCTGCCTGGAAGGATGTGGATAAAGTGTTCTTGTGATCAGGCAGTTGGCCCTTTTTCTGATAGGGTGTGATGATCAGAAAGTCAGATGGTTGGGCAGGATGTTTTTACGGCCCCATGGAATGTTTTTAACTCTGACCAGAGTCTGTGAAATGGCAGGAACACATAAATCAGTTTAGCCCAGACTAACTCAAGGGGCAGGATTTCGCCTCCTTTCTGTTCCACTGATGTGCAGTCCAGGAGTCCCCTGTAGCAGGGTGCCTCTTGAATATTGAGAGGAGGTTATTCCTCACTGAGGATCATGTGGAGCTTGGACTAACACAAGGGGCAGGGTATCCTACTGATACACAGCACACTCTGGTGCACAGGCACCCCTGTAGCAGGGTGCCTCTGGAATACTGAGAGGATGGTATCCCTCACTGAGGATCATCTGGAGCTTGATGACCTGAGGGCAAGAGGAGACAAATTGGATTATTAGATTTAGAAGACATGGACCAAAAAGGAGCAAAAGTAGGAGAGTAACAAGTGGTCCTGACAAAAGAAGAACGCTGCACAACCATTTTCAGGTTTATTCCCAATCTAACCAACTCTGTGAGGCTTGTTCCCAAAACTTGGAGGCATGATTTAAGAAGTGTTTGATGTTGTCTTGTATGTTTCCCTATTGATTTACCCCCAAAAACAACACTTTTAGTTTAAGGCTAAACAAATTTCTCCTTGTGCTGCTGTTATCGTATCTACTCCTTGACAATTTTGGAGGAGTACAGCTGTTAAAGAGTCAATTGGTTATTGCATAATTGTTAAGGTTCTAGCCACGATATTAATGTTGTTGGTATTCCCTCTAAGAGCTGGTTAAGGGGGCTTTTGTGGTTCTAGCAATTTTGATTCCTAGACTGGCTGTAATGCCAAGTCCCACAAGAAGGGAATTAATTGGATAGCTCTTTTCATCATGGGAAGGATGGAAGTTCTGGTCATTGGAACTGGAAGAGAGAGGTTGCCAGGGACTATAAAGATACCTTGGGTTGGGTAGCTGCATTAGTCCATTTTCACACTGTTGATAACGACATACCCAAGACTGCACAATTTACAAAAGAAAGAGGTTTATTGAACTTACAGTTCCACATGGCTGGGGAGGCCTCACAAGCATGGCAGAAGGGAAAGAGGAGCAAGTCACATCTTATGTGGATGGCAGCAGATGAAGAGGGAGACCTTACGCAGAGAAATCCCGTTTTAAAACCATCAGATCTCGTGAGACCCATTCACTATCAGCAGAATAGCACTGGAAAGACTCGCTTCTCAGATTCAATCATTTCCCACTGGGCCACTACCACAACCTATGGGAATTATGGGAGCTACAAGATGAGATTTGGGTGGGATGCAGAGCCAAATCATATCAGTCGCCTATGGCACACGTTCCAGTTCAGTTAGCAGGTAGACATTGGTGAGCTGATTGGTCACAAATACAAAAGTCTTTGGGTTTTGAAACATGTAGAAATGTCAAAACAAAATAAGAGGGTGAGGACGGCTCCAAAAATCCTGAAGCTGCTTACATGCCCCAGTACTTGATAGCTATAGTCCTGCTAACACTTGGGTGCATGGGGCTGCCTCCTGATTCTAATATGTACCTAGAACTAAAATATTGATCCAGACTTTTACATTACTCATCCCTTTTGTTTCTTCTGAGCAGCAGCCAGAGATCACTGCTTCACAGGAATAAGCACACTTAGTCTAAAATGCTGACAAAAACTTCAAAACAACTGATGAGACCAGAATTTAATGAGAGGTATATCATAATTTTTGAAACATAGTTTTTTCTCCGCAGCTCTTACTTTTGTTAAAAATAAATAATGGACTGGCTGCAGTGGCCATGCCTGTAATCCCAGGACTTTGGGAGGCCCAGATGGGTAGATCAGAAGGTCAGGAGATCGAGACCATTCTCCCTAACACAGTG
>NW_022294305.1:0-1341 GCF_002776525.5 Piliocolobus tephrosceles | reverse complement strand
TCCATGAAAACAGTGTTAGCAAGTTGCTCAATGAAAAGAACAGTGTAGCTCTGTGAGGTGAATTCACACATCACAAAGCAGTTTCTCTGAAAGCTTCTTTCTATTGTTTATCTGAGGATATTTAGTTTTTCACAATAGGCCTCTATTCTCTCCCAAATATCCCTTGCAGATTACATGAAAAGAGTGTTAGCAAACTGTTCCATCAAAACAAAGGTGTAACTCTATGAAATAAATTCACACATTACAACGAACTTTCTCAGAAAGCTTCTTTCTGTTTTTTATCTGAGGATATTTCCTTTTTCACCATAGGCCTCAATACGCTCTGAAATATCCCCTTGCAGATTCCAAGAAAACAGTGTTAGCAAACTGCTCCATGGAAATTAAGTTGTTTATCTGTGAGATGAATTCACACATCACAAGGTAATTTCGTAGAAATCTTCTTTCTAGTTTTTATCTGAGGATATTTTTTCTCAGCTTTGTCTTCAATGTGATCCAAGAAATCCCCCCTCAGATTCCCCAAAAAGACAGTTACCGAACTGCTCCATGAAAAGAAAAATGTAATTCTGTTAGATAAATTCACAGATCACAAAGCAGTTTCTCAGAAAACTTCTTTCTAGTTTTTCCTGAGGATCTTTACTTTGTCACCATAAGATTCAATACACTCCAGAATATCCCATTGCAGATTCCACAAAAACAGCATTAGCAAACTATTCAATGAAAAGAACAGTGTATCTCTGTGAGATGAATTCACATATCAGAAAGCAGTTTCTCAGAAAGCTTCTTTCTAGATTTTCTCTGAGGATATTTCTTTGTCACTATAGGTTTGAATGCGATCCGTAATATCCATTCTCAGATTCCCCAAAAACAGTGCTACCAAACTACTCCATGAAAAGAAGGGTATAACTCTGTGAGATGAAATAACACAACACAAAGCAGTTTCTCAGAGAGTTTGTTTCTAGTTTTTGTCTTAGGATATTTCCTTTTTCACCATCGTGTTCAATGCTCTCCAAAATATTCCATTGCAGATTCCAAGAAAATAGTGTTAGCACACTACACAATGAAACAAACAGTGTAATTCCGTGAGATGAATTCATACATCACAAAGAAGTTTCTCAGAAGGCTTGTTTGTAGTTTTCATCTGAGTATATTTCCTTTGTCAGCATAGGCTTCAATGCAATCAAATATATCCTTTCTCACATTCCACAAATACAGTGCTAACAGAATGCTCCATGAAAGACAATTGTAACTCTGTGAAATGAATTCAAAAATTAGAAAGCAACTTCTCAGAAAGCTTCTTTCTAGTTTTTGTCTGAGGATATTTCCTTTGACACCATATGCTTC
>NW_022294303.1:0-1039 GCF_002776525.5 Piliocolobus tephrosceles | reverse complement strand
AAAGTTTGGGGCCGGGCGCGGTGGCTCAAGCCTGTAATCCCAGCACTTTGGGAGGCCGAGACGGGTAGATCACGAGGTCAGGAGATCGAGACCATCCTGGCTAACACGGTGAAACCCCGTTTCTACTAAAAAAATACAAAAATCTAGCCGGGCGAGGTGGCGGGCGCCTGTAGTCCCAGCTACTCGGGAGGCTGAGGCGGGAGAATGGCGTGAACCCGGGAGGCGGAGCTTGCAGTGAGCTGAGATCCAGCCACTGCACCCCAGCCTGGGCGACAGAGCGAGACTCCGTCTCAAAAAAAAAAAAGAAAAAAGAAAAGTTTGGGCTGTGCCCAGTGGCTCACCCCTGTAATCCCAGCACTTTGGGAGGATGAGGCTGGTGGATCACCTGAGGTCAGGAGTTGAAGATCAGCCTGGCCAACATGGTGAAATCCGTCTCTACTTAAAATACAAAAATTAGCTGGGCATGGTGGCTCACACCTGTAATCCCAGCACTTTGGGAGGCTGAGGCCGGTGGATCACCTGAAATCAGGAGTTCGAGACAAGCCTGACCAACATGGAGAAACCCTGTCTCTACTAAAAACATAAAAAAATTTAGCCAGTCATGGGGGCACATACCTGTAATCCCAGCTACTCAGGAGGCTGAGGTAGGAGAATCGCTTGAACCCGGGAGGCGGGGGTTGCAGTGAGCCGAGATCTCGCCATTGCACTCCAGCCTGGGCAAAAAGCAAAACTCAAGTCTCAAAAAAAAAAAAAAAAAAAAGTGAAAATAGTTTGATGATATCTCATGTATCTTTGCCCAGCCTCAATAATTAACATGTTGCCAGTTTAATTTCACGTGTACTTCCCTGTTTCTTTTTTGTTTGTTTGTTTTTGAGACAGAGTCTCACTCTGTCGCTCAGGCTGGAGTGTAGTGGTGCCATCTCAGCTCACCGCAACCTCCGCCCCACGGGTTCAAGCAATTTTCTGCCTCAGCCTCCTGAGTAGCTGGGATTACAGGTGCACACCACCACGCCCGGCTAATTTTTTTTTTTTTTTTTTT
>NW_022294302.1:0-1009 GCF_002776525.5 Piliocolobus tephrosceles | reverse complement strand
TCGCCGAGGGCATCGGTGAGCACTGGAGGCCTTGGCCTTGTGGGAGATGTCTCCTCCATGTGCACCGCTGCCCTTGGAGGCTGTGAAAAGTGAGGTGTGGGAACCCGAGTGTGCCCCCTCTGCCATGGTCGGTGTTTTAACCCAACCTCAGAAAGCAGGGACCAAAATCAAGCCTGTCCTGGTAGACCTCGCCCATCCCCACAGGGCTCCCCGTCCCTTTTCCTCAAGGAGACCAAGAGGGTGAAATGGTCATCACTGCTGTGCTGTGGGGTCCTAAAGTCTGCGGTCCTCCTTCCTGCAGAACAGGGCTGAAGGAGCACGCAGGTGCTCTAGCCATGGGTCCTGGCCCAGTCCAGCATGGGTTCAAACCTGGGCTGACCCTTAGTCAACCTGCAGGCTGATGGCTAGAGCGGGTGCTGGTGCATGTGGCACCTGTAACCTCCACATCACCCTTAGGGCAGCTCTGCCCACGGGGCCCATGCACACCCAGCCTGCAGGTGGCCCTGTGGTGTCCAGGATGATGAGGGGGTCTCTGCGTACTTGGTGGGGTTGGGGCCCTCCCACTTCCCACCTCCTTGTGTCCCTCACTCCCCCGTTTCATTGCACGCCGAGCCTCCCCTGCGTTGGGCTCCCCTGGGGAGGAGGTGGTGGCGGGAGTCGCCCAAGGGCAGTTCTGCCCATGAGCGGCTGCTCTCGCAGCTCCTCCTGCTGCTGTTTGCTGGGTGCTGCTGACCCCTGTGAGGCAGAGAAAAGGTGTTCAGGTGGCTCATACCCCACACCAGCGCCCCTCGCAGGTTCCTCACTGGGGCCCAGAGCTGTGGGACTGAGGATGATGATGAGCCTGGGCTGTGCAGGGACACAAGACCCAGGCACTCCACGTAACCACCTCGGGAGAGGTCTCTGTCTCATTGTGACCCTGCAGAGTAACCCACCGCCTTCTCCAGCTCTTTCAGACCCAGTTGCAAAGGAGAGCTGCATGCTCAACCTGCTGCTGTCCCTGCCGGAGGCC
>NW_022294300.1:0-1438 GCF_002776525.5 Piliocolobus tephrosceles | reverse complement strand
AACCCCATTGTTTCAGCTGAAAAGCTTCTTAAGCTGATAAGCAACTTTAGTAAAGTCTCAGGATACAAAATCAATGGCAGAAGTCACAAGCATTCCTATACAACAATAGACAAGCGGAGATTCAAATCGTGAATAAACTTCTATTCACAATTGCTACAAACAGAATAAGATGCCTAGGAATACAGATTACAAAGGAATTGAAGAATCTCTTCAAGGAGAACTACAAATTGCTGCTCAAGTAAATCAGAGAGGACACAAACAATGGAAAAACACTCCATGTTCATGGATAGAAAGAATCAATTTTGTGAAAATGGTCATATACCCAAAATAATTTATAGATTCAATGTTATTCTCATTAAACTACCATTGGTATTTTTCACAGAATCAGAAGAAATGATTTAAAAATTCATATAGAACCAAAAAGAGCTTTATGGTCAAGACAATTTTAAGCAAAAAGAACAAAGCTGGAGGCATCATGCTACTTGACTTCAAACTATACTACAAGGCTACAGTAACCAAAACAGCATGGTACTGGTACAAAAACAGATGCATAGACCAATGGAATAGAATAGAGAACTCAGAAATAAGGCCACACATCTACAACTATGAGACTTAAGTGACCACATACAATAAAGAATACAATCTATACAAAAATAGTTTAGAAAATGTAATTGTCACAGTTACCACATCATAACATTGAAAATGTCTAGTTTTCAACTTCAAAAAACGTGAGTTATGCATGTATGAAAGTATGACTCATTCACAGGAAAAGCAATGGAAAGAAATTGTTCCTGAAGAAGAGTGGACTGACTTACTAGACAAAGACTTTGAATCAACTGTCTTAAACATAGTCAAAGAGCTAAAGGAAACCATGGACAAATAACTAAAGAAAATCAGGAGAACTACGTTTCACTAAATAGCAGAAATCAATAAATAATTGTGAAAAGGAAGCAAATGGAAATCTGGAGCTGAAATATACAGGAAGTAAAATGGGAAATTCACTGGAGGACTTCAAGAGCAGATTTTAGTTTGCAGAATGAAGAATCAGTAAACTCAAACATAGGCCAATTGAAATTGCCCATTTGAGGAGCAGAAGGGAAAAAGTATGAAGAAAAATGAACAGAAGAGATCTGAGAGACAACATCAAGTATATGCATTTTGGGAGTCCCCAAAAGAGAGAAGGAAGAAGAGGGAAGAAAGGGTATTTAAAGAAATAATGACCCCAAACTTCAGAAATTTTATTAAAAACATGAATCTGGGTATCCAACACACTGAAACATTTAAAGTAGCAGCAATTCAAAGATGTCCACACTGAGAAACAATATAATGAAACTGTCAAAAGTCAAAGACAAACAGAGTATCCTGAAAACAACAAGAGAAGGGACTCATCAAGTACAAGGATCCTCCATGAGATTAACCACCAAATCTTCTTCAGAAA
>NW_022294299.1:0-3436 GCF_002776525.5 Piliocolobus tephrosceles | reverse complement strand
TATTTTGAGCCTATGCATGTCTCTGCATGTGAGATGGGTCTCCTGAATACAGCAAACTGATGGGTCTTGATTCTTTATCCAGTTTGCCAATCTGTGTCTTTTAATTGAAGCATTTAGTCCATTTACATTTAAGGTTAATATTGTTATGTGTGAACTTGATCCTGCCATTATGATATTAACTGGTTATTTTGCTCGTTAGTTGATGCAGTTTCTTCCTAGCATTGATGGTCTTTACATTTTGGCATGTTTTTGCAATGGCTGGTACCAGTTGTTCCTTTCCGTGTTTAGTGCTTCCTTCAGGATCTCTTGTAAGGCAGGCCTGGTGGTGACAAAATTTCTAAGCATTTGCTTATCTGTGAAGGATTTTATTTCTCCTTCACTTATGAAACTTAGTTTGGCTGGATATGAAATTCTGGGTTTAAAATTCTTTTCTTTAAGAATGTTGAATATTGGCCCCCACTCTCTTCTGGCTTGTAGAGTTTCTTCCGAGAGATCTGCTGTTAGTCTGATGGGCTTCAGCCATCAACCAGGTACTGGTTAACACAGTACCTCAGTTGAAAATGCAGAAATCACCTGTCTTCTGTGTTGCTCGCGCTGGGAGCTGGTGACTGTAGCTGTTCTATTCGGCCATCTTGCTCCCGGAATCCCTCCTGGCATTTTCTGTGGAAACATTCTGGGGAATGGCAGAAAATACTGTGGGTTTGTACTTCAATGGGTGGTATGGCTAGTGTGGAGCTTTTTCCTTTTTTGTCGAGTTTTTATATTGGGTTATTGAGGTAGTGACTTTGCCAGTGAGAAAAAAACAGACTATTTGGTACCAAGAGCATAGGTGCCAATTATTTGGAGAAGTGACTGGGAAACGCTTGGTGCCCTGAATGGGAAATATAGGGTTCCCAGTTTTGGGGGATTTTGAGTCTAGTTTCTGCTCCATGCTTCAGTAAAAATAAGCTTTGCATCCCAGTTCACTTGTTTTCATACAGTAGGAAAAAATGTCCAGGAGTCACTATGTGTCAATCCTGCTTACTTGCCCAGTGAGCCTCCTCAAAATTCCATGATGTCTTACATTTATTTATACATATATGTATTTGACACTTTGTGTGGGGGAACAATTTGACTCATGGATAATATAGAAGCTTCAAAAGCAAATGTCTATTGAAATGTTCACATAGTTGCTTCAATCTTTTAATATTATATAGCAATTCAGTTTTATTTGATCTACTTCAAAAATACATCTTCGCATTCATGAGAAAAACTACATGCAAACATAATTAGGAGACTGCTCCCCAATTTGGAGAATGAAAATTCTGCCCAAGTATTAATTTGTCAAAGCAGACATTCATGTTAAGAATGCTTATGCAATGTGGGAGGTAAGCTGAGCAAATGTTAAGTAGAAAGCTGCTAAAATGACTGATTGCATTGATGAAAACTTCAGAACTTATAAATGGTGCTTATGAGCACACTGGTTTGTGCTGTAGTTTTTTCATGTGTTCCTTTCCTCTTCTAGACTTATCAGCTCTGTTAAAACAGATGTCATGTCTGATTCACTTTTGATCCCAGTAATTTAGGCTAAGATGTGAGGAGTTAATTGAGTGGCATTAAAAGATTCAGAAGTCTTGTGGTTATTTGTAATAAACTATGAGAATGCAAAAGCCTAAAAATGATTTAATGGACTTTGGGGACTTGGAGGAAAGGGTGGGAATTGAGTGAGGGATAAAAGACTACAAATTGGGTACAGTGTATACTGCTCAGGTGATGGGTGCACCAAAATCTCACACATCGCCACTAAAGAACTTATTCATGTAACCAGACACCACCTGTTCCCCCAAAACCTATGAAAATTAAATGTATATTTTTCTTAAAAAAAAAAGACATGAAAAGGAACAGCTTCTACTAACTACAAATGAAGAAAAGTAGTGAGTTTATTTTAAAAATTAGAAATGGAATATTCCAATTATACAGATACAAAATATATTATTTATTAATTCCATCTTAGTGCAAAGGTAGAAAAACATACATATGCAGATGGAATATGAAAGCAAACACATGAGACTACAGTATGAGGTAGACACTTGAGAGTATCAAACTCTCAATAAAATGGTTCAGAATAATGTAAGCATTAAGAAATGTGCTCAAGGACATGGAAAAAAAAACAAAAACCACTGAGATACCCAGATAAAAGGGAAGAATAGGGTAAAGTTCTTACCACATTGGAGCACAGTTTTGAGAAGCAGCCATTAAAATGGCTGAGAATCCTGATATGACTTTTTACGTACATGTTCCCTCACGTGGTTAGACTGCTATAATATGAGCTTAAGGAAGTAGTTAAATGATAAAGCCTAAATGGTACTACAACTATATTTCATCTTACAATAGGATTCAGGAATACCTAGATGATACATTGATGCTAACATAAGTTATTTAACAGCTTGTTGAGTACAGAAAATTAAGCTATGCCATTAGATGATGACTTCCTGAATAGATAGTTCAGCTTTTTATTGTAAGAGGGATTGATTGGCCAAATTGAAGCTTCAGTGAAATGTGTTCCTATTAGTGTTCTGTCACTGCATTCTGTAAAGGAATATGACTTCAGATAAGCTCAAACCTGAGTCTGCTGAGGGTATGGCACGCCTGGAAAATTGATTTTCAATTTTCTAATTTACCTACAAACCTCTCAGAAGTATGCTGGCTACTGGTGAGAGGAAAAGGGCTGGAAAGTATCTACAACTTCACACATAACCAAAAACAGAGAATTGGTGAAGTGGTGAAAGGAGTTTCTCAAAGCCTCTCTTCAATCAAGTGATTTCATTGGCAGCAATGGGCCAGTATGAGAACTTGAAAGCCGCAGATGCTTATCAAGCTCTCCAGAAGCACTGCTGGCTAGCTATTTCATTCTGTGTAACAAATTCTAGATTTGTAGATAGGAGTTTTATTAATCATCTATGTTAAATAAAAGTGTGGCGTGTCTTTTGCTGGTATTTTTTGGTGTCTCTCCATGGTGATTATCACTCTTGTGCAATTGTACATCACCATTAGAGTCGAAAGATAAAGTTTTAATAGGTGAGAATAATAAATAATAGTGCTGAGAAGAAAAATACAGTGAATTTGATTAGCTAAACAGGGATGGCAAAAAAGAGTTACTAGATTACCTAATGTCATGTGACTGGTAATGACTACCTAGAATTTTACATTGAAAACCTTTCTTTTTTTTTTTTTTTTCCATAAAAGCAATTTTATTTTAAAGTTCTGTGATACATGTGCTGAACGTGCAGGTTTGTTAAATAGGTGCCATAGTGGTTTGCTACACCTATCAACCCATCATCTAGGTTTTAACCTCCACATGCATTAGGTGTTTGTCCTAATGCTCTCCTTCCCCTTGTCCCCCACCCAATCCCCCCCCACCTACCCACAGGCCCCGGTGTGTGATGTTCCCCTCCCT
>NW_022294298.1:7146-15116 GCF_002776525.5 Piliocolobus tephrosceles | reverse complement strand
GTCTATCAAATATATCCCAATCTGTTTACCAATTATACATAATGGTGAGTCACTTTTTTCCTATGAACAGCATAATTACCAATGCATAAGCACAAAATTTGTCTGCTTTTAATCAAGAATCTCAACTCTGTCAGAATATTCTCAGATATCATTTTTATTAATGCTATGACCAGGCTCTTTAAAGAGGACAAGCTATCTATATATATATATCCTTGTTTTTCTTTTTAGAACCAGATTTGAAAATATAGTTTAGATGCCAGACACTAAAATAGAATTTTTATGTGCATGACTATCATAATCCATATACACAAACCTATCTCTCTCCAAATTACAGAGAAGATGAGCCCAATTAGGAAGAAAATTATGATTGCAGTCTTTTCCATTGCATGAAGTCGTTTTTTTTGAAAGTTCAAACACATTACAAAAGAAGTTAATAAAGAACATTTTTCTTCATTCATTCAAAAACTATTTATTAAAGCATAGACACAATTATAAGGCAGTATGTTAAATATTACTTGAATATGTAATTAAAAGGGACAATGATGGTTGTATCTCAGGTTCTTGAAATTACCATGTAGCTACAAAGGTACAGGATGTTCCTAATGGGTATCATTATGTGGAAGACACTATATAAAAATTTACTGTCCAGGTTTTGGCCTGCAATTTCATTTTTCCTTTTTTTTTCCATTGACCTAAGCCCTAATTATATTCAATTTTTTTTTTCCTTCAACTGTTATCTTAAGTTCAGGTGTTCATGTGTAGGATGTGCGGGTGCGTTACATAGGTAAACATGTGCCATGGAGGTTTGCTGCACAGATCATCCCATCACCTAGGTTTTATCCCCAGCATTCATTAGCTATTCTTCCTGATGCTTTCCCTCCCTCAGTGCCCGGATAGGCCCCAGTGTATGTTTTTCCCCAAAATGTGTCCATGTGTTCTCATGATTCAGCTCCTACTTATAAGTGAGAACATGTAGTGTTTGGTTTTCTGTTCTTGCATTAGTTTGCTGAGGATAATGGCTTCCAGCTCCATCCACGTCTCTGCAAAGGACATGATCTCATTCCTTTTTGTGGCTACATAGTATTCCATAACGTATATGTGCCACAGTTTCTTTATCCAGTCTATCATTGGTGCGCATTTTGGTTGACTCCATGTCTTTGCTATTGTGAATAGTGCTTCAATGAACATATGTATCCATGTATCTTTAAAATAGAATGATTTATATTCTTTTGGGTATATACCCAGTAATGAGATTGCTGAGCCAAATGGCATTTCTGCCTCTAGATCTTTGAGGAATGGTCACTGTCTTCCACAAAGGCTGAACTAATTAACACTTCTACCACCAACAGTGGAAAAGTGCTCCTTTTACTCCTCAACTTTGCCGGCATCTGTTTTGTTTATTTGTTTAACTTTTTAATAATGGTTATTCTGACTGGTGGGAGATAATATCTCATTGTGGTTTTGATTTGCATTTTTCTAATGATCAGTGATGTTGAGCTGTTTTCCTACATTTCTTGGCCACATGTATGTCTTTGAAGAAGCTGGCCTGCAATTTCTTTATGCTTTCCTACTTTGACACATTGGGCTTAATCATTTGTGAACTTGGACTGGAACAGAGAAAGAGAGCAACATCCTCAGTCCCCAACATGATTTTGGCCTCCAAAATTTCACCATTTTAATGAGTAGTACAGTCAGTCACAAAGGAAAGAAAATCTTTTTTTTTTTTTTTTTTTTTTTTTTAACAAAATACAAAGACCTAATTTAACCAATCTACTTCTCACCTTCCTTCAACTGGACCTGCTCTAATTCTGCCAGGTCTTTCTTCCAATTGTTTAAGTTTGTTGTGGTTTGAAGATCCCCTCCAAAATGGGAGAAAGTCACTATCTATATTTCTCAAGGATTTCAAGAGAGAAGAGTAAACTAAATAAATGTCTAAACAGTGAAATGGCCACTTAATGAGGAAGATAGACTTCCTTGTTTCTTAGTCTGAAAAGTCTGCTACCACTATGACCTATTTATGTCCTTCAAACTAGAATTATAAATGGGGAAGTGGAAGGTCATTAAGTTTCACTGGAGGTCATATGGATCTGTGTGTCCCTTTAGGGAGCTTATATTATTCTAAGAGTAGTTAGCACTTGTCAAATGAGGCTACACTTCAGATTCTATAAATAAAAATAAGTCTCAAGCCCCACTCCAGACATTCATATTTTTCTATAATGCATTCAGGTGATTTCTAAATCTGCAATTTTTGCTATAACAGACATTGAGTTGCCCTGGTAACTTGAATATAAAACACACTACTATGACAGTCACCTAGGAAGTCCAGAGAATAATACCAGTGCATCATATCTGAGCAATTAACAGAAATGTTGGCTTCTTGAGGACATCAAATAACCCAAACCAAGCTCAAGACTAAACCCTAGAGTGGTTAAGGAACTTAGAGAATCGATATAGCTAGTAGTAGAAATACAATCATGTGTTCCTGAGATAATGTGTAAGAGATATGACAGCTTCAGTAACACTTTCAAAAATGTTTTACATTAAGGCCTCCAAACAGAGTAATAAGACATGGGATCCAAAAAAAATATGCACAAGGCTATTTTTATTCAGAGTCCTTGTTTGCAGGAAATAGAATACCACTCAAAGTAGCTTGAACCAAAGCAGATAATTCATTAGAAACAATCAAAAGGTACCTCATAAAACACAGGGCAGACAATATGTAGTCAGGCTTTAATAAGAACTAGAAAGGATCAAGGGACTTGGGTAACATTCTCTTTTTCTTCTTAGTGCCAAATATCTTATCTTTGCTTTCTTTGTGGTCTCGTATTTGTTTCTAAGACCAGTATTATTTATTTCTCCATGTCCAAGACATATCCTCTCTTTTTAAATGTCCACAGTGATGCACCAATGTCACAAAACCCCAGTTCTATGTATTTAAGAAAGATAATTTGATTGGCTAGCTTGGGTCACATGCTCATCAATGGTTGTGTCACCCATGAACGTAAAAGAAAAGCATGCCTACAGCTACCCTTACATGTAAATGGGAGTGAGTGTTAGAGGTAGTGCTTAGATAAAGGGACATAATTTGTCCAGTTTCAAAAGAAAAAATCAATATTCTGCAGTATGATTTATAGCAAATTGCATAATATCAATTTATTTTTAATTTGGATCAGTGGAGTTGTGGTTCACAGGCTATTAATCCAATGATATTGAGGCAATCCAACCTCATATGCTAAAAATAATTTACCACTTAAGCTAAGTAAACATGTTTTCAACAAATAACATTCTTGTAAATTTAGCTTTTATATCAAACATTCATACCCTTGAAGTTATGTCAACTAACCTTCCAACAACAATAAAAAAATTCAAAATTATAGGAAAGTCTTTTATCATTGTGGCGAATAGACTTAAAAGTTAAAATTTCTAATGACAAGACACAAAATACATATGATTCTACATAAATACTTTGTACCTGATATATACACCTTTGTTAGCCTCTTCTCTTATCAACATAAATGAGGACTTATTGTTAACCCAGTCATTTTTATTTTCAAAATCACTTGTATTTTCTCAAAATGTCTTTCAACTAAGTTTCTCTCAACCTACTTTTAATCAAGAAACAATGAAAGATATTTGGGACTACTATTTTTTAATTTTGTAAATGTTACACCAAAAAGTATTTACAACATGTTATCCACAAAAGGAAGAAGGATGAATTGCCTATATCAAGAATGTTAAACAGACAAGGACCTAAGTAAGTCATAGCAAGTTTTACAAGTGGTGGGAAACAATTAGCCCAGACCAAGCAAAGAAACCAGACTTTAAGTATAGTGCTAGAGCTCAAAATAAGGCCCTACGAGTCTTTGTAATTATTCAAGTGGGTGTATGGAAGAAAAAAATGAAATAAAATTCACTAAATGCAAAAACTACACTGAGCATAATTTAAACTTTCATTCATAATTAATGGCCTCTGTATCTTCAATATGAGCATCAATTCTTACTGACTCGGCAAACTAATAGTAAATAATTCAAGATGGTAAAATAAAAGATACATTTCCATTCTCCAATCTGCCTCTCTCCATAATGTATCCTACAACAGGAAAACCAGAAGTTCTTTAAATCTGTAGATGAGAGTACTGAAGGATAACATGAAAACGTGAACAACTGACTCATAATGTTAATGTATTTTTACTTTCTAATATTGAAAGGGGACAGGAGGCTCACACTTGTAATCCCAGCACTTATGGAGGCCGAGGTGGGTGGATCACTTGAGGTCAGGAGTTCAAGACCAGCCTGACCAACATGGTGAAACCCTGTCTCTACTGAAAATGCAAAATTAGCCCAGCTTGGTGACACACACCTGGAAACTCAGCTACTTGGGAAGCTGAGGCAGGAGAGTTGCTTGAACCCAGAAGATGGAGGTTGCAGTGAGCCAAGATCGCACCATTGCACTCCAGCCTGGGCAACAAGAGTAAAACTCTGTCCTCCTACCAACAAAAAATAAAAATAAAAGAAAGAAAGAGGACAGGAACTTCTGGAACCCAAAATGTAAATACATTATATAAATATAATGTAAATACTGTATTTAGATTAATGTAATGTATTTATATAATATAATGTAAATACAGTATTTACATTCTATTAATGTAAATTCCAGTATTAATATTACATTAATACTGTAATAATACAGTATTACACTTATATAATTATATATAATTACATTTATATTTATTACATAAAAATAAAATATGTATAATTACATATTTTATTATTTTATTAGCATATATAATAGTTTTGAGGCACTAGAGTGAACGTTGTGAGTTAGCTGGGATGTAGTGACACTACAGTGAAGAAAATACATCTTATATGGGGGATATTTCCTTAGTGTTAATGTTACCGTAAGTAAATCTATGGTATAGTTCTAAATTAAAAACCTGATACCTCTTGACAAATTTCAGTGTCAAAATTTTAGGAACATTATGAGACTGTCTATATAATGCATATGACCATTTTTAAGAGGAAAAGTAAATAATTCACAGAGTTCACCCAGAAAGAAAGTCACCAAGGAGCTGCCATGGGAAATTGCTTCACTGATGATTCAAAACTGCATGTTTGGTCTCTGATAAGAAAGAGGTGCCAGTTATAATTTGCCTGAGGTGACCTTTTAAAATCATGTCAAGTCCCAAAGAACTCCACCATTTGGATGGTTGCTGGCTCTAAGATGTGGATCTGAATTAGGCATAAAAAGTACACCAGGATTATTTTAAACAGTTGCAAACTATTCTTAATTTGTAAGAGTCATTTTTTGGCTCCCTGGTTTAGACCTATTACCCTCTTTATGTGGTTCCTAATCTCCTGGGTAATACTAAACATTGGCCTTGATGGTGACTCTGGTCATAAGCCAACTTACACAAAGAACAAGGAGAATGAGCCTCTGCTCATTTCCTAGTCTCAAATTTCTTCTAGAGGAAGAATCATGTCTGTAGAACAGGACACATGATACATGATAGACAACTACACAATTAATTGTCTACATCTCATTCTAGCAACGTTATTTGGGAGAAACAGTAGGTATGTCCTGTACCTGGGAACTCTCAAGCACGCAAGAACAGAAGGACTTTTTACATAAAATACCTTCTAGCCCATAGAACAAAGCTCTCCCCAGATTTTTTTCAGGCATTCAACAAAGACAGAACTAGCTAGACAATATATCTCCAGTATTAACTACCATTTATTTCTTTTTATTGTTCTCAATAATAATATTTTTCTTACTGCAAGCTCCGCCTCCCGGGTTTAGGCCATTCTCCTGCCTCAGCCTCCGGAGTAGCTGGGACTACAGGCGCCCGCCACCTCGCCCAGCTAGTTTTTTGTATTTTTTAGTAGAGACGGGGTTTCACAGTGTTAGCCAGGATGGTCTCAATCTCCTGACCTCGTGATCCGCCCGTCTCGGCCTCCCAAAGTGCTGGGATTACAGGCTTGAGCCACTGCGCCCAGCCAATAATAATATTTTTCATAGCACACTGGTCCTGTATTCAATAATCAAGATGGATATATTGCTCATGTCAACCCTTACTGAAATTTAACCCTCACTGGATAAACCCCATTTTGTTCTTGAGTCACTCCACTGTTTAAGTCAAAGAAACAAAGAAACAAAACACAAGACGTTCCATAGTTTTTCCCACTTTGCCTCCTATTTTGACTGCTTTCCCCAAAATCCTTGGAGATCTGCTTCCTTTTTTTCTGGATGCATTGAAAACCTATTTTATCCTTGCTAACTACTCAAAATATCTTTTCCCTTTCCTATAATTAATCAATAAGGTCAATCCAACAGTATCTGTATTTTTTAATTGCTTAATTTTGAATTTCAAATTAAATTAGCTCTACAAGTATTAGTAATGATTGTTTTCATCTTAATGTTATTAAACACACACAGACACAGAGTTGGCTAGAAGTTTTGTTTCGTTTGTTTTGTTTTGTTTTGTTTTGAGATGGAGTCTCGCTCTGTTGCCCAGGCTGGAGTGCAGTGGCCCGATCTCAGCTCACTGCAAGCTCCGCCTCCTGGGTTCACACCATTCTCCTGCGTCAGCCTCCCGAGTAACAAGCACTTTTTGGCCTCATCTTCTTTCTTCTCCCCTATCTAACAAAATATGGTGTATTCTGATAGGTTGTACTTGCAAAAACAGCATAATGAATCATTTTCAAAATGATGATTTCTCATTTTGGCTATAATAGGAATGCTCTCTGCACAATCTTAATAAAATAACTTACTTTAAAACCCAAATCATCCATATTATATATAATAATATTACGTTACTAAAAAATAACACCACATTTGGCCAAATTGTCAATAATAAAATTATAATTTTAAGTTTGTGCACAACGAAAATATAATTGAATTTCAGAGTTGACTAAAACCAGAATATAAAAACTGACACTGGATAATATTAAACTAGGTAAGCTGAATAATGACCCCCAAAGATGCTAACATTTGAATCCCCAGAAGTTGTCAATATATTGCTTTATATAATAAAAGAAGTTTTGCAGAAGTGATTAACATATTTTGAGATGGGGGAATCACCCTGGATATTAAAGGTATTCCCAGTGAAATCACAAATGCCCTATAAAATGGGAGGCAGAGATATTTGACTGAAGAGAAGGTGATGTGACAACAGAAGCAGACAAGGAAGTGATTTGTGGCAGACAAGTGGCCTCAGCTGCCTCTGGTAATTGGAAGAGGCAAAGGACAAGTCCTCTCCTCTTGCTTCTGAAAGGAACCAGTCCTGCTCACTCCTTGATTTTAGCCAAAAGAGACTCCTTTTGGGCTTCTGACATCCAGCACTGCGAGGGAATAACTTGGTGTTGTTTTGAATCCCTAGGTTTGTAATATTATGTCAGAGCAGCAATAGAAAATGAATACCTGGAAGTGGGACACTGCTGAAAGAAGTATCCAAAGGGGTGGAAGTGACTGGAATTTGGTAATGGGAAGAGCCTGGAAGAATTATGGAGCAGAGGATGGAAAAGTATAAATTTTCTTGAAGAAACTATTAGTAGAATATGGTTGGTAGTGATTCTGACAGTGAGAACGCACAAGGAAATGAGGGGCATGGTGAAGAAAGCCTATGTTACCTTAGAGAATCCCAAAATTATCAGAAACAGGCTGTTGATAGAAATAGGAATGATAGGCTGGGCTTGGTGGCTCACACTTGTAATGCCAGCATTTTGAGTGGCAGAGGTGGGCAGATAGCCTGAGGTCAGAAGTTTGAGACTAGCCTGGCCAACATGGTGAAACACCATCACTACTAAAACTACAAAATTTGCTGGGTGTGGTGGTGCATGCTTGTAATCCCAACTACTTGGGAGGCTGAGGCAGGAGAACCGCTTGAACACAGGAGGTGGAGGTTACATTGAGCCGAGATTGCACCACTGCACTCCAGCCTGTCAACAAAGTGAGACTTTGTCAAAAAAAAAAA
>NW_022294298.1:0-7136 GCF_002776525.5 Piliocolobus tephrosceles | reverse complement strand
GACTGAAGTAATAGCACAAATAAAGTAAGGTCTGGTGACTGGGAGATTTCTCAGCCTATCCCAAGGTGCAAAAGATGCCAAACTGGGGAATCATCGTTAGGAAGTGACTTGGCTCTGGAATGAAAGACAAGGGTGTAGTTGAACAACTTTTACTTGTGCCTCTGAAGTATCAAAAGGTCAAATTATTCAGTCATAAAGAGGGTTATTGATGAAATTAGGTGTGTGACTCATGGATTCCCTGTGCCACCTCAGCAGAAGACACTCCCTGACCCCCAAAACTTCATGTCTGTCTTACAGGCAAAATACATTCACCCCATTCTCAAGTCTTAAAAATTAAGCATCATTTCAAATCCAAAATCTTATATAAGTCTGACCAGCTCAAAATTCTGAAATTTAAATCTTCTAAATTAAGCACAGAGGGGACTCTAGATATAATCCATCCTATGGTGAAATTCCTCTTGGAATTCTGACCTTCAGAACTATAAGAGAACAAACGTGTCTTGTTTTAAGCCACTAAATTAGTGTTAATTTGCCACAGCAGCAATTAGAATACAATAAACCAGCTTTACAACATTCAAAATTTCAGTACTTATATTTGGTGACCTCTGCAAACAATATATAAAAGAACTTGGATTTAATGAAAATTTGTGAAAAACCATTATCAACATTTTCTAACAGAGTTTTTTTTTCTGACAACAAAGAGAAGAAAATTATAGGCTAGTAGGGAGTCAGTGAAGACATTCTGCCTTACAGGATGTATTTTCACCTTTGTTTAAATAGGAATTAAGATAGCTTTTAATTTCACTGTATTCCTTTAGGTCAGAAACTTTTGACAAGTTACATTCTCTGGTGCTTAGATTGTTAATTTGTAAAGGAAGGATAGTAATAATATATAATTTATCACATAACAATGGAGTCAAATAACATCATTTATAATATCTAATATAGCAACAATGTGAATCACTTATTATTTTCAACTTATTTTACTATTTCTTTATTATTATATTATTGTATTATGTGTTTAAACCCCTGTTGATAAGAAAGGAAAAACAGGAAAAAAGTTTTATTTTATTTTGGGATTTATTTCATAGATATGAAGTGAAAAGTTGAAATAGTTTTTCATCATGCAAAAATCCTTCAAAATATCATAAGTCAACTTATTTAAAAGCTTGTTTTTTAATTTTGTATGTTGATTGATAATTAAGGATAGACTTTGTGGCATTCTTATTTTAAGAAAACTTAGTTTATGACATCTCAGACCTAGAGAACAAATTGGAGAATTAATATTTATTTGAAAAAGGAACCATCCAAGGGCTTCTTTGAATACCCACCAGTGGGAAAGCATTATTCATGTAAATAGAAAGTATGTATAATATAAATTTTTTGAGTTTTTATTTTTGAGACAGAGTCTTGCTCTTGTTGCCCAGGCTGGAATGCAGTGGCTCTATCTCCGCACACTGCAACGTCTGCCTCCTGGGTTCAAGCGATTCTCCTGCCCCAGCCTCCCAAGTAGCTGGGACTACAGGTGCACACTACCATGCCAGGCTAATTTTTGTGTTTTCAGTAGAGTTTCATCATGTTGGCAAGGCTGGTCTTGAACTCCTGACCTCAGGTGATCTGTCAGCCTCAGTCTCCCAAAGTGCTGGGATTACAGGCACGAGCAACTGCACCTGGCCTATAATATGTCATTTTTAAATAGCTACTCTGAAACTATGAACCATTCTCTGGGACAAAATTGATTTCATTTCCATAAATATATGTTTTCTTTAACTTTGAGGAAAGTCCCATAATTTACGCAAGGGCTATATTTAGCCCATAATGAATAGTCATGAGAATACATGTTATTAGTAATCTTAGAGTTGTTTGCTTTATAATTCTGAATTATTTTTACATACACCTTTCAAAATACAAGCACTTTTAAAAGATATTTTCTACTTTGAATTAAGAAAATGTGTTTTAAGATAAAATTATTTTTATCAATTTAGTTTCAATTGAAAACAAATATATCAAATAGGATACATATACATCACCTTCCCAAGCCCCTGATACACAGCATGCATTTAAAAAGTAGAAAAAAAGTTGTAGTAAAATAAAAATGTACATGGATATTACATTATTATATCATTATTATTAATGTTATACTTTCAGGAAGGGCCAAAATATTGTATGACCCAAAGAGTCAAAGTTTTAAAGGAAATTTGTTTTATGTGGTATTTTAATTTAGCTTAATATATTTGATTTTTAAAAAATTAGTTACACATTTTAAAAATTCATAGTACCTAGGGGCTATGACATATACAAAACTGTGGGAAAATGACATTTGTGTTTTTCTTTCTAGAGAGCTTAGGTCTTCCTTCCTCCCACTTTTTATTATACATCACATATAGACACAGATGTAAATACATGTATATAATCAATTTATAGCATCGACTTGAGTATTGAACAGGAGACGGTACTGAGATTTGGCAGGGTGAGAATAACATTGGAAGCAAAATTAGAAATGATCAGGATAACACAGTAAGTCATATCTGGTTAACTTTATTCCTATATTCTTGCCATTAAAAATTAATAAATTACTTTTTAACTTAAAAAATAACTGAACCAACTACAACTTTTTGTAAATTATAAACTTGGGAGTCTTTCTTGTCATCTTCATTAATTATATACAATGTTATCACTGCTGAATTTTAAGTAATATTAATATTAACATAATAAAATATCCTATATTTAGTCTTACTGTCCTTCATTTTTATTCATGTTTATAGTAGAACATCTGACATTTGTAAGTGCCTACACTAAAATAGGCTAACAAATGTCATTCAACACTTCGTATAACTAAAAGCACTAAGTCTAAAAATGTGTCATAATAAAACAAGGTGATATTTGCCTCATTAAAAAAACTACAGAAGTGGTATAAACATAATTCACTTTAAAGGTCTTATATGACAAGAAAATACTTTCAGCCTACCTTGGAACTTACTTAAAATGATCCATTCTTAATGTACATAAAAAGTCACCCTAGAAGAAAGTGCACATTATAGTATACAGTAAGAATCTGACCCAACAAATAAAGAGTAATAGTGTTTCTAGAAGAAAGAAATGGTTTATTCTAGCTTTCTATAAAGGGAAACAAATTGAATAAAATCAAAAGTAATGCCATTTACTTTTCCAATGTGTGTTTGCTACTTACACGTAAGGAATTATTAGAATAATGACGCACATTTGTGTTGTTTTATAATTGTCAATATATTTTCACATTCAATTCTAACCTCTCAGCCATGCTTTAAGGTAGACAGTACAGATCTGAACCCCATTTTATATGTGAGGTCACTGAAATCCAAGGAGATTGAGTTCTAAAGTTTATTCAGGGAGGAAGTTGAAGTTGGAAGCTGCATTTCAGTTTTCTCAAGCCAAGTTCCCCAAGTCTTGATTTTGAGACATTTATTAACAAATATTTCAATCCATGTACACATAATCACAAGGAAGAGACAACACATTTCCTACTAGAACCAGCCTTCTGGAGTTCTCTGAATGTTAATGAGATGAATAATGCTGAGGTTCAAAGGAATGCCAAGTAAATGTTACCACTCTTCTCTGACAAAGTCTGAAACAACAGAGAAGTAAGACAAAAGATTCTACAGTTAGGAACCAAAATATCACTTTTGTCACTAATACATTTGGAGAATGTGGCTTGGGCATGTGGCAACAATGGATTTCCTACAATTGATGCCAGAATCAGAGCAACATAATCTCCTGGTCACCCACAGCCTTGGACCACCATAAGCCTCTCCAGGGAACAAGGCCTTTGCATTTAAATGGAGCACATGCTTAAGAGCATATGACTTCTGTAGGCAAGTAGATCCCACAAATAAGGAGAAAAGGAGCCAGGTTTTCATGCCTAGTTTTTTCCAGTACTCACCAACAGGTGTGCGAGGAAGTGGAGCAAGGCAGCGTAACCAACCAGTGGAGCTTCCTTGCTATTTGGAAGAAACCATCAGGAGTGGGAAATAAATGTTTCTTCTCCCTAAAAATGTCAAATAATCATGGTGACAAGAAATATATGTAAATACAGTTTAGACTTTCAAAATGTCTTGCCAAAAGTCATAAAATGTCCACATTTGCCATGAAAGGATATAAAAAAGAATGTCAATGAAGAAATATTAGAAGCCCTGAGATACAGATAGTTATTTCATTCAAGTGAGATATGGTGGAATCTCTTATGTATACTGAAGCTGCAATCCCCAATGATGTACAGTAAAGAGAAACATACCTGATTTTTCCTGAATTCCCTTAAACTGATCTAAGGAAGGAGGTGTGCAGCTTACTAAAACAAATTGATGAGACTTAATATCATCTCCTAACTAGGTGTAGCTTTAAATGGATTGTGTTCCTTCTTTCTCCCCTGCCCTTGGAGGAGACACATACTGAATTTATTTACCTTGATATCTAGTTCTAACTCTTTAATGTAAGAATGAGTCTTATATCCCATTAACCCCCAAGACTAGATTTTTAAGTATAAATCAAATTTTCCCTCTCTTCACTCACATATTGGAATGGCACAGATATTTAGCCCTTCATACAACTTTTACTAGAGCTGTGACTACAGATAGTTGAATTTATTGGTCCCCATTTGTATCATTTTGAAAAAACTTACAGCATCAGATAGCTTTGTCTTTAGCTTGGGTCACGCCCTATTAGGTATCATGTCAGTTATTTGCCAGTTTCATTTTATGTATGTATGATATGGTTTGAATATATGACCTCATTACAAATCTCATGTTGAAGTGTAACCTCCAATATTGGAGGTGGAGCCTGGTGAGAGGTGTTTGGGTCATGGGGGTGGATTTCTTCCAGCTTGTTGCTGTCTTCACAATAGTGAGTGAGTTCTTGAGAGATCTGGTTGTTGTAAAGGGTAACATCTTCTCTTCTCTCTTGCACCTTATTTTACCATGTGACATGGCTGCTCCAGCTTTGCCATCCACCAAAGGTAAAGGCTCCCTAAGGATGCCCCGGAAGCTGACCAGATGCCTGGGCCATGCTTCCTGTATAGCCTGCAGAAAGATAAGCCAATTAAACCTTTTTTTCTTATAAATTACCCAGTCTCAGGTATTCCTTTATAGCAGTACAAGAACAACCTAATACAGTGTACATGCCTTGATGACAAGTTTCAGGTTATCACAAGAAACATATAATAAATACATTTAAATATATTCAGCAAACATTAAGCTCTTCCAAATTTTATTAATGTTAAATTTACATAAATACATTGCAGTGAAATCTTGTGTGTGTGTGTGTGTGTGTGTGTGTGCTTAGAAAAATAAATAAATTTATGCCAATGTGAAAAAGTAGGAATTCATGCTTTTGGAGACAAGGATGGAATAGGAAGAATACATTCTTCTCAGAAAGTTTTCTTCTGACACAGAGAAAGGCTCTAACAATTATTGCACTCATGTATCACTACTGAGAGTATGGTGTATACACCAGCAGCATCACCCAGGAACTTCCTAAAAAAATGCAGAATTTTGGGTCCCACACGACCTACTGAATTTGCACCTGTATTTTAACCAAATGCCCAGGCAGCGCATATGCACATTAAAATTGAAGAAGCGCTGCATTAATCCATGAATACAATTGTTCAATGAGCATTTGGAGCCTGGAGAATGCTGGGATCAGAAAGAAAGCTTTCTGGAATACAGAAATCATTATTTTGCCTTTGTTCTAAACAATGGAGCCTCCACATTTGGAAAATGAGATACAGATGTTTTTTATCTTCCTCAAAAGAGAACGGAGTTGAAGAAAGTCTGGTAGTCATGGTGGCTCAAGCCTGTAATCCCAGCACGTTGGGAGGACAAGGTGGGAGAATCACTTAAGGCCAGAAATTTGAGACAAACTTAGGGCAACATAGGGAGACCCTGTCTCTACAAACAATTTAAAACCTTGGCGTGCATGGTGGCACATGTCTGTAGTCTCAGCTATTGTTCTGGAGGCTGAGGCAGGAGGATTGCTTGAGCCCAGGAGTCCAGGCTGCAGTGAACTATGGTCATGCCACTGCATTCCAGCCAGGGAGACAGAATGAGACCCTGTCTTTAAAAAATAAATAAATCAATAAATAATATCATTATATTTATGAAGAAGAAAGTCTGGAGACTGATAAACTTGAATTATTGAGGTGAGAGAAGGGTGGCCACATGTGGAAGGGCAAAAGGATGACTCAGTCTGTGAGCATGAAAGATGAAGCAATGGTGATCAAAGTTTATACAATCAGAAAAGGTGCACAGAACATGTTCACTGATATTAGTGTCATGGATATGCCTATGCTGGAAAGATATGTCTGTCTTTTACTACGGCAAGTGTAGATTAAGTGTCTGCTGCTCAGACAGCCAACCACCTGTTTGTAGTTGTCAAGGGCTTACCTCTAAGCCAGGTTCAGTCCTTACTGCAAATGGGGTATAAGGCCAGTCTTCAAATCAATTCTATGGAAAGGATAAAATACACTAAGTTTTAGCTTTTAACATGAGGTCTATTTTTCTTTCCACAATGTGCAAGGAGATTTTTAGTGGTTGAATAAAGGATAAAAACAAGAGGTAGGCTTATGACATCTGTATATAATATCTCATTTTGATGATAATGTCAAGTGTATCTTAACATGCTTTCATAGATTTATTTTGTATTGTGAAAGAAAAATACAATACTGAGACCCCAAACTCACTATGCCAAAAGAAAAAGTTGAGCTTGGGAACTTGGTCATGCAAAAATTGCCTTCCTTTTACTCTCAAGCAGTTCACTGTAATTTTACATGCTTTGTTTATCTTGAGTAAAATGTAGATTTACTGAGTGGGAGACAAATGCATAATTGACTTTTCCCCTGCTCCTTTCTTTCCACAGGCAAAATGTAGATTCATTGAGCATTAGAGGCTCAGGAGAAAGTAACCATTCGCACCATTGCCTGCCCCCTCTCTTTCTTCTTGTCCCTTTTTTTCTTTCCCTCTCACTTCCTCTTTTCCCAGCAAATACTAAAGTTCTCCAAATCTTCTTTGGAAAAGTACAGGACATAGTTCCTACTGTAACTTGTGTTTCTTTTTTCCAGGTGTATGGTCAACCTTGGAAAAATAAATCCCTAAGTCTATTGAGGTCTG
>NW_022294295.1:0-6208 GCF_002776525.5 Piliocolobus tephrosceles | reverse complement strand
TTATGACCTTCTCTGCATTAATTAGTCTAGCTGTCAATTCTTCCACTTTTTTTTCAAGATTTTTAGTTTCTTTGCGCTGGGTACGTAATTCCTCCTTTAGCTCTGAGAGGTTTGATGGACTGAAGCCTTCTTCTCTCATCTCATCAAAATCATTCTCTGACCAGCTTTGATCCATTGCTGGCGATGGGCTGTGCTCCTTTGCAGGAGGAGATGCGCTCTTATTTTTTGAATTTCCAGCTTTTCTGCCCTGCTTTTTCCCCATCTTTGTGGTTTTATCTGTCACTGGTCTTTGATGATGGTGACGTACTGATGGGGTTTTGATTTAGGTGTCCTTCCTGTTTGATAGGTTTCCTTCTGACTGTCAGGACCCTCAGCTATAGGTCTGTTGGAGATTGCTTGAGGTCCACTCCAGACCCTGTTTGCCTGGGTATCAGCAGCAGAGGTTGCAGAAGATAGAATATTGCTGAACAGCGAGTGCACCTGTCTGATTCTTGCTTTGGAAGCTTCCTCTCAGGGGTGTACTCCACCCTGTGAGGTGTGGGGTGTCAGACTGCCCCTAGTGGGGGATGTCTCCCAGTTAGGCTACTCAGGGGTCAGTGACTCACTTGAGCAGGCAGACTGCCCCTTCTCAGATCTCAACCTCCGTGTTGGGAGATCTCCTGCTCTCTTCAAAGCTGTCAGACAGAGTCGTTCGCGTTTCACAGGCTTCTGCTCCTTTAGCTGAGCCCTGTCCCCAGAGGCGCAGTCTACAGAGACAGGCAGGTTTCCTTGAGCTGCTGTGAGCTCCACCCAGTTCCAGCTTCCCAGCGGCTTTAGTTACCTACTTAAGCCTCAGCGATGGCGGGCGCCCCTCCCCCAGCCTCGCTGCTGCCTTGCGGTTAGATTGCCGCAGACTGCTGTGTTAGCAAGGAGGGAGGCTCCGTGGGCGTGGGACCCTCCTGGCCAGGTGTGGGATACAATCTCCGGTGTGCCGGTGTTACAGCGCAGTATTGGGGTGGGAGTTACCCGATTTTCCAGGTGTTGTGTGTCTCAGTTCCCCTGGCTAGGAAAAGGGACTCCCTTCCCCCTCGCGCTTCCCAGGTGAGGCGATGCCTCACCCTGCTTGAGCTCTCGCTGGTCGGGCTGCAGCAGCTGACCAGCACCGATTGTCCGGCACTCCCGAGTGAGATGACCCCAGTACCTCAGTTGAAAATGCAGAAATCGCCGGTTTTCTGTGTCGCTCGCGCTGGGAGTTGGAGACTGAAGCTGCTCCTATTCGGCCATCTTGCTCCGCCCTCCCCTAGTTTTGACTACTCCATTCCTGTACCTGCTGTGGACAATCCTGGTCTAAGAGCATGCCATAGGACCACCCTAATAATTTCCCTCCCTGTCTCACTCACTATCAATGATATTGCTTTAGTTTAGATCCTTCCATTTCTGTCCAGCTCTGGTAACTAGTCTCCCCATCATGAGTCTCTAGAATATCTACAAATCTACCCAATAGACCACAGACACAATACTCACGCTACTCTTCTATTTAACACCCTTCATTAGTTTCCTGATGGTTACAGATAAATCCCAAGGCTGTTTTAATGATGTGCAAACCCTGCCTCTTTTCGTAAATTCATCGTTAATCCCTTTGTTAACCCAGATCTCCCTATGCTCAACCCCTGTTCAAGCTATACTACTGACTTTGCTGTCCAATCAGCAAACCCCATTCCTCTCTTTGGAGTTCATCCATGGTCTCCCCTATGAAATGTATCCTGATTCCAATTTTATGTCCAGTTAGACTCTATTATGCTCTGTCTCTTAAATGTATTTCTACTATGAAACCTCAACAATAGGCCGTGTGTGGTGGCTCATGCCTGTAATCCCAGCACTTTGGGAGGCCGAGGCAGGTGGATCATCTGAGGTCAGGAATTTGATACCAGCCTGACCAACATGACAAAACCCCGCCTCTACTAAAAATACAAAAATTAGCCAGGTGTGGTGGCATGCCTGTAATTCCAGCTACTCAGGAGGCTGAGGCAGGAGACTCACTTGAACTTGGAAGGTGGAGGTTGCAGTGAACTGAGATTGCACCACTGCACTCCAGCCTGAGTGACACAGCAAAACTCTGTCTCAAAACAAAACAAAACAACAACAACAACAAAAAACCCAACAATAAACCACTCTGAGTATTTTGCTTTTTTCTTTCTCTAAACTTCCTCAGGACAGATGCCCTGTGGTGTTCTCAGAACCCAGCACATAGTAGACACTTCATTTCTGAATTCATGGAGATGTCATCACATCTCTAAGCAGCTTTCTGTCCTGAATCAGGAGCACGTTAATTAGTCTGGAAAATTTTGTAGTTTCCTGAATTTGGAAAAATGACTAAAATTGTGGTGAGAATAATTTCCCTGTTTCTCTCATATTTTAGCTATAGAGATGTCCAAGAATTTCTATTGTTGGAGAATGTTTCCAAACTGCTATGGAGTTCATTGAATTCA
This sequence comes from Piliocolobus tephrosceles, assembly GCF_002776525.5. Lineage (NCBI taxonomy): Eukaryota > Metazoa > Chordata > Mammalia > Primates > Cercopithecidae > Piliocolobus > Piliocolobus tephrosceles. The sequence continues at coordinate 3,740 of NW_022294295.1, read as the reverse complement.
AATTCAAATCCAGTAATCTTTGAGACAGAGTCTTGCTCTGTCACTCAGGCTGGAGTGCAGTGGTGTGATCTCTTGACATTTTGTGGATGACATCAGTTTCCATAGATTCTAGAATCAGTTGACTAGGATTCATTTGGCTACCTATTTTCTGAGAGTCGGTCATAAAAATTATTTCAATTTAGAACAAATAGCCAATATCGTCATAAAAACAGGCTGAGAACTTTTTACTTTAGTCTGTGAAGACTCACCTTGAAGACAGAGAACATGACAGGGATGACATAGCAGTCAAAATACTAATTCTCAAATGCAAAACAATAGCAACAAAATAGAAGCAGAAGAATTAGTTTTACTGAGAGATCTAGGCAACTGCAATTCACCACCTTCTAATAAGCCACTGTCCTGGTATCTTATGAAGAGAGCAATTTACCTGGCCAAATGTAACTGGAGCAGACACCCCATCTGCCCGGAAAAAAAGACCATCTCCAATATGCTGGGAAGCAGGATACCTGTGTGCTAGGAGAATTCTGACAAAGCCATTTTCTGTTTAGTTCGATGTGCTCTGAAAGGTCAAAATCAGCTTGCACCTTCCCCCGTTAGCTTGATGTGGTGAAGGGAACACTGAACAGGGAAGATCTAAATGATTTATTGCTGCCTTGGCTTCTCAACAAAATTGTCTCATTTAAATGATAAAAAGACGTTAAAAGTGACTAAGAACAGAACTGAGTATATATTACAAAACTCTACATAAACATAATTGTTCAAATCCATTTATATAATATAGAATTTAAATATAATTAAGAAATATATTTATTTCCCTTTTTTCTTTCCAGGATATTTGAAAAGGAAAATAATCCATTATGTAAATTGTAATAGTTAATTTTCAGATCAAAAATTTCCTTGATGCTGCATGCAAAACCTTTAAATACTAAATTAAATGATCATCTTAAATATGAAAATAGAAGTATACTGACCCAGGAAATGCAAGTGTTATATGTTACAACTGCTGATGGAGAAATCTGCCTCATGGGAAGAGATTTGTGATGTTTAAGAAAAATTCCTAGAATCTTCCTTTTTTTTTTTTTTTTTTTTTTTTTTGGGGGGGGGGGATAGAGTTTTGCTCTTGTTGCCCAGGCTGAAGTGCAATGACAAAATTTTGGCTCATTGCAGCCTCCGCCCCCCGAGTTCAAGCAAATCTCTCACCTCAGCCTCCCAAGTAGTTGGGATTATAGGCATGTGCCACTATGCCTGCCTGGGCAATTTTTGTAATTTTTAGTAGAGACAGGGTTTTCACCCTGTTGACCAGGCTGGTCTCGAACGCCTGACCTCACATGATCTGCCTCCCTTGGCTTCCCAAAGTGCTGGGATTATAGGTGTGACCCACTGTGCCTGGCTGAGTCTTCCCTCTTTTTTACCTTCTACATCCAGTAGAATTTAAAGTGCAGATTCATTTTACTCAACGAAATGTCTTCCCACTCATTGCTAAAGCAGGACAGCATTTGTTTGATGCTCAACAGCTACTGCTATGGCCTCTGACGGATGCACAGGAACCTCTGACTCGTAACCTGTCTGCCACTTGTCTGCTGATTATGACTACACAACATGAAAGCATCAAATATCCCTTTAATCTCTGCCTCCTGAAGCCAATTGCCAAATCAAAGCTACTGCTCTTCATTCCTTTCCCTGAAATCTGCTCTGATCCAATACCTTTCCAATGTCACAGAAGCCCTGAATACTCCGAGTGTACTGCAGCCCTGAGTCTACCTCTTCCGGGTAAGAACTCTCGTGTGCACTCTGCCCTATATAGGACAATGACTATTTGCATTATTTTACTTCTCTCAAGAAACTCCCACTCACCAGATCTTGATGATGTTTCCCCTGGAGATAACGAGTTCAGGTCCCATGAAAACATGCTGTTACTTTAGTTAGAAACGGGAGGCCAGGCATGGTGATTCACTCCTGTGAACCCAACACTTTTTGAGACTGAGGTGGGAGGATTGCTTGAGGACAAGAGTTAGAGACAAGCCTGGAGAGCATAGCAAGACCTTGTCACAATTAAAACCAAAAAAGATTAGTGGGGCATGGTGGCACGTGCCTGTAGTCACAGCTACTCTGGAGGCTGAGGCAGAAGGATGGCTTGAGCTGGGGAAGTCATGGCTGCAGTGAGTCTTGATCAGGCCACTGCATTCTAGCCTGGGCAACAGAGCAAGAACCTGTCCCGAAAAGAAATAGGTATTGTTCCATCTCTTGCCAATATTTTCATGTTAAAAGTCACTTTTCATAACTCCTCTCCATTTTATGTCTTTGATACTTTCCAAGACTTTTTTAATGTTGAAAAAGAGGAAAGTGTAGTTTCCAAGCAATATTCCAGATCAGAATTTTGGAACAATAAATATTGTTGGTTCTGTAAATTTCATGAAAATGACACACAAATATCATGCAACTGAGCATTCTTTAGAAAAAGGGGGAATAGGAACAGCTCCAATCTCCAACTCCCAGCGTGAGGGACACAGAAGACAGGTGATTTCTGCATTTTCAACTGAGGTACTGGGGTCATCTCACTAGGGAGTGCCGGACAATCGGTGCTGGTCAGCTGCTGCAGCCCGACCAGCGAGAGCTGAAGCAGGGCGAGGCATCGCCTCACCTGGGAAGCGCAAGGGGAAAGGGAATCCCTTTTCCTAGCCAGGGGAACTGAGACACACAACACTTGGAAAATCGGGTAACTCCCACCTCAATACTGCGCTGTAAGCAAACGGGCACACCAGGAGAATATACCCCACACCTGGCCGGGAGGGTCCCATGCCCACGGAGCCTCCCTCCTTGCTAACACAGCAGTCTGCAGCGATCTAACCGCAAGGCAGCAGCGAGGCTGGGGGAGGGGCGCCCGCCATCGCTGAGGCTCAAGTAGGTAAACAAAGCCGCTGGGAAGCTTGAACTGGGTGGAGCTCACAGCAGCTCAAGGAAATCTGCCTGTCTCTGTAGACTCCACCTCTGGGGACAGGGCACAACTAAAAAATAACAGGGGAAGCAGCAGAGGCCTGCGCAGATGCAAACGACTCTGTCAGACAGCTTTGAAGAGAGCAGTGGATCTCCCAACACTGAGGTTGAGATCTGAGAAGGGACAGACTGCCTGCTCAAGTGGGTCCCTGACCTCTGAGTAGCCTAACTGGGAGACATCCCCCACTAGGGGCAGTCTGACACCCCACACCTCACAGGGTGGAGTACACCCCTGAGAGGAAGCTTCCAAAGTAAGAAACAGACAGGTACACTCACTGTTCAGCAATATTCTATCTTCTGCAACCTCTGCTGCTGATACCCAGGCAAACAGGGTCTGGAGTGGACCTCAAGCAATCTCCAACAGACCTACAGCTGAAGGTCCTGACTATTAGAAGGAAAACTATCAAACAGGAAGAACACCTATACCAAAACTCCATCAGTACGTCACCATCATCAAAGACCAGAGGCAGATAAAACCACGAAGATGGGGAAGAAGCAGGGCAGAAAAGCTGGAAATTCAAAAAATAAGAGCGCATCTCCCCCTGCAAAGGAGCGCAGCTCATCACCAGCAACGGATCAAAGCTGGTCAGAGAATGACTTTGATGAAATGAGATAAGAAGGCTTCAGTCCATCAAACTTCTCAGAGCTAAAGGAAGAATTACATACCCAGTGCAAAGAAACTAAAAATCTTGAAAAATGAGTGGAAGAATTGACAGCTAGACTAATTAATGCAGAGAAGGTCATAA
>NW_022294294.1:0-3844 GCF_002776525.5 Piliocolobus tephrosceles | reverse complement strand
TTGAGAACACATTCCTAACACATTAGGAACACAAGCTGTGGAGCCAGGGTTTCGTATCAGGTTCTTCCTTGCACAAGCTGTGTGATTTTGAGCATATTCTTTGGCCTCTCTGAACCTCAGTTTCTTCATCTGTAAAATGGGTACAATCACTATGCTGTACAGAATGATCAAGAGGCTTAAATGAGGCCGGGCTCGGTGGCTCAAGCCTGTAATCCCAGCACTTTGGGAGGCCGAGACGGGCGGATCACAAGGTCAGGAGATCGAGACCATCCTGGCCAACACGGTGAAACTCCGTCTCTATTAAAAAAATACAAAAAAACTAGCCGGGCGAGGTGGCGGGCTCCTGTAGTCCCAGCTACTCGGGAGGCAGAGGCAGGAGAATGGCCTAAACCCGGGAGGCGGAGTTTGCAGTGAGCTGATATCGGGCCACTGCACTCCAGCCTGGGCGACAGAGGGAGACTCCCTCTCAAAAAAAAAAAAAAAAAAATGATTTATTTATTTCAATTTTCATCACATTAAAAAATACAGATTGGAAGCTGGAAAAATGAAATTGATAGTTGGCAGCAGAAGAAAGGAACCATATCAATTTAGATACAGTATTTTATAAATATTACTTTGTTAAAGAAAACCTAAACTTTAAGATACTACAGTGTAATAATTAGTGTTCATTAGTGTGATTCTGCTTCTTAAAGTAAAACTTCTTTTCACATAGAATCATAGCCACAAATTGTTAAATACTTACTTTATGCAAGGTGTTTAGCAGGCATTGTTTCTATTGTTCTCAACAACTCTGCTAGGTAAGGGTAACTAAACTTCATATACATGTGGGGGAGGGGGGAGGGCGTGTATTTAAATAAATACATTTTTTTCTTCCCCCAGCCCTAACTCCTTTCTGAGGTATGGCATTTCACCACTAGTTTCCAAGGACTCTGGTCTAAAATCAGCCAAGATAATAGGAAAGATTCTTCGATATCACAGAAAAATTGAAGACTCTTTAAAGAGTCTTTATAATGCAACTCTTTACAAATAATAATAGAAATTTGAAGTAATATGTATTGCTTCAATCAATAAAAATAAACAGGATTTGTTTTTCTGTGGAGCTAAACCAAAAGAGATTTTCCTGCATCTATTGCTCCTGTACCCCAGGTTCGTTGAAGAAAACATTAGATTGAATCTGTTGTCTGAAAACTTGAACCAGAAGCCAAGATGAAGAAAGGGATTCCTGTGGAAAGAAAAGAAGAAGTCCAAAAACCCAGTTCAGGTCAGTGAGAGAAGAAGAGAAGAACTCCACAGGCAACCCAGTTACGGAAGTGTGTCTAGCGTGAGGGTCTAGTTGAAGGGGAAAGTACAGAAGTGTCCTGAAATGCTGGCATGGAAACACAAACTCAGAAACATCTCATTTTAGAATCCTCAATTTTTTGTTTAATTGTAACATACTCTCTACACTTGATTTATTATATTTAATTTAAGAACAAATATATTAATTTACTCATTTTAACTGGTTTATACATAGCCAGGCTTCAGCCACAAAAAAACAAAAGTGTCTTAGCCAGAATGTTTATAGTAAATATTCTAAAATATTTTTCCATGAAAATGCATATTATTGAAAATTAAATGCAGTTTTAGTAGCAGGACACAGTTCGATTCAATCAAGAAAGCCCTCGTCCTGGGCCCAGGTTTTAGAAATTCCAATGTGACTTACTACAAAAGGCTTTATGGAACTTCTGGTACTTCTGTCCCTCGACATCTGTCTCAACACTGACACTTGTAGCCTCCATCCTAGACATTCACTTTCGTGATTAGCAAGGTTCAAGCCTCAGGGAAAGGCTTGTTTTCTTCAACTTCCCTAAAAGCAACTGAGTGAGTGTAAGTCTGAGTACAGTGCCACTGCTGGTGCTGGAGATACCACTGCTTTGAAGTGCAGGGAGGACTTAAGCAGCACAAGCATTTATTTATAGGAAATTCTTTATCAAATCATTTTTTTTCAGATACGTGTTAGTGCAATGGATTTTTGCACAGGAAAGAATCCTTTGTCAGCAGTGCTGCGTCCATTTTCTTGCTTCTCTTTTTTTGTTCCAGTGTGTTCTAAGAGAAGTAATCATGAATTCACACCACACTGACATTAGATGAACATAGCAGCTAAGAAACATGTTCTAATAAATAATTAATATTTATTTAAAAATTTTATGATAGAAGGCTAGATATAACATATAGAATGCACTATATATATTTTTTAGTTGATGAAGTACCATCTAGTGGCAGATTAACCCAATAATTTTGTTTTTATAAAAATAATACATTTTGGTTTAGTTTTTTGTTTCATAAATAAGAATTTCCTGATTTATTTAAGTTTAACTGTTTTGATATTAATTATAATTTATATAAATTTGGATATCTCAGAAATTTTTAACATTTTAGAAAAGAAATAAATTGCTTTAGAAATGTATGAAAAATGATTTTGCTAGTTAATTTGACACTGCATTAGTGATCAGTGGATATTTAAATTTTATGTAATCTGAACACAATGTTTTTTTTTATTTTTTACTTTATTTAGATTTTTATTCAGAGCGAGTATAAACTAGAATAATATAAGGAATGAAAGATAGAAATTTATTTTTACAAACTGCAAAACTAAAAAAGGAAACTTTGAAACACAGTGTGCTTACGTTTTTTTTTTTTTTTTTTTTTTATTATACTTTAAGTTCTAGGGTACATGTGCATAACGTGCAAGTTTGTTACATATGTATACATGTGCCATGTTGGTGTGCTGCACCCATCAACTCGTCAGCACCCATCAATTCATCATTTATATCAGGTATAACTCCCCAATGCCCCAATGCAATCCCTCCCCCCTCCCCCCTCCCCATGATAGGCCCCAGTGTGTGATGTTCCCCTTCCCGAGTCCAAGTGAGCTCATTGTTCAGTTCCCACCTATGAGTGAGAACATGCGGTGTTTGGTTTTCTCTTCTTGTGATAGTTTGCTAAGAATGGTGGTTTCCAGCTGCATCCATGTCCCTACAAAGGACGCAAACTCATCCTTTTTGATGGCTGCATAGTATTCCATGGTGTATATGTGCCACATTTTCTTAATCCAGTCTGTCACTGATGGACATTTGGGTTGATTCCAAGTCTTTGCTATTGTGAATAGTGCCGCAATAAACATACGTGTGCATGTGTCTTTGCAGTAGCATACTTTATAATCCTTCGGGTATATACCCAGTAGTGGGATGGCTGCCAGTAGTGGGATGGCTGGGTCATATGGTACATCTAGTTCTAGATCCTTGAGGAATCGCCATACTGTTTTCCATAATGGTTGAACTAGTTTACAATCCCACCAACAGTGTAAAAGGGTTCCTATTTCTCCACATCCTCTCCAACACCTGTTGTTTCCTGATTTTTTAATGATTGCCATTCTAACTGGTGTGAGATGGTATCTCATTGTGGTTTTGATTTGCATTTCTCTGATGGCAAGTGATGCTGAGCATTTTTTCATGTGTCTGTTGGCTGTATGAATGTCTTCTTTTGAGAAATGTCTGTTCATATCCTTTCCCCACTTTTGGATGGGGTTGTTTGTTTTTTTCTTGTATATTTGTTTGAGTTCTTTGTAGATTCTGGAAATTAGCCCTTTGTCAGATGAGTAAATTGCAAAAATTTTCTCCCATTCTGTAGGTTGCCTGTTCACTCTGATGGTAGTTTCTTTTGCTGTGCAGAAGCTCTTTAGTTTAATTAGATCCCATTTGTCAATTTTGGCTTTTGCTGCCGTTGCTTTTGGTGTTTTAGACATGAAGTCCTTGCCCATGCCTATGTCCTGAATGGTACTACCTAGATTTTCTTCTAGGGTTTT
>NW_022294293.1:0-1551 GCF_002776525.5 Piliocolobus tephrosceles | reverse complement strand
TCCTGAATGGTACTACCTAGATTTTCTTCTAGGGTTTTTATGATATTAGGTCTAACATTTAAGTCTCTAATCCATCTTGAATTAATCTTCGTATAAGGAGTAAGGAAAGGATCCAGTTTCACCTTTCTACTTATGGCTAGCCAATTTTCCCAGCACCATTTATTAAATAGGGAATCCTTTCCCCAATTCTTGTTTCTCTCAGGTTTGTCAAAGATCAGATGGCTGTAGATGTGTGGTATTATTTCTGAGGACTCTGTTCTGTTCCATTGGTCTATATGTCTGTTTTGGTTACTGTAGCCTTGTACTATAGTTGGAAGTCAGGTAGCGTGACGCCTCCAGCTTTGTCCTTTTGACTTAGGATTGTCTTGGCAATGCGGGCTCTTTTTTAGTTCCATATGAACTTTAAAGCAGTTTTTTCCAATTCGGTGAAGAAACTCATTGGTAGCTTGATGGGGATGGCATTGAATCTATAAATAACCTTGGGCAGTATGGCCATTTTCACGATATTGATTCTTCCTATCCATGAGCATGGTATGTTCTTCCATTTGTTTGTGTCCTCTTTGATTTCACTGAGCAGTGGTTTGTAGTTGTCCTTGAAGAGGTCCTTTACATCCCTTGTAAGTTGGATTCCTAGGTATTTTATTCTCTTTGAAGCAATTGTGAACGGAAGTTCATTCCTGATTTGGCTCTCTGCTTGTTTGTTACTGGTGTATAAGAATGCTTGTGATTTTTGCACATTAATTTTGTATCCTGAGACTTTGCTGAAGTTGCTTATCAGCTTAAGAAGGTTTTGGGCTGAGACGATGGGGATTTCTAAGTATACAATCATGTCATCTGCAAACAGGGACAATTTGACTTCTTCTTTTCCTAACTGAATACCCTTGATTTCTTTCTCTTGCCTGATTGCCCTAGCCAGAACTTCCAACACTATGTTGAATAGGAGTGGTGAGAGAGGGCATCCCTGTCTTGTGCCAGTTTTCAAAGGGAATTTTTCCAGTTTTTGCCCATTCAGTATGATATTAGCTGTGAGTTTGTCATAAATAGCTCTTATTTTTTTAGGTATGTTCCATCAATACCGAATTTATTGAGCGTTTTTAGCATGAAAGGCTGTTGAATTTTATCAAAAGCCTTTTCTGCATCTATTGAGATAATCATGTGGTTCTTGTCTTTGGTTCTGTTGATATGCTGGATTATGTTTATTGATTTGCGAATGTTGAACCAGCCTTGCATCCCAGGAATGAAGCCGACTTGATCATGGTGGATAAGCTTTTTGATGTGCTGCTGAATCCGGTTTGCCAGTATTTTATTGAGGATTTTTGCATCGATGTTCATCAGGGAGATTGGTCTAAAATTCTCTTTTTTTGTTGTGTCTCTGCCAGGCTTTGGTATCAGGATGATGTTGGCCTCATAAAATGAGTTAGGGAGGATTCCCTCTTTTTCTATTGATTGGAATAGTTTCAGAAGGAATGGTACCAGCTCCTCCTTGTACCTCTGGTAGAATTCTGCTGTGAATCCATCTGGTCCTGGGCTTTTTTTGGTGGGTAGGCTATT
>NW_022294292.1:0-1288 GCF_002776525.5 Piliocolobus tephrosceles | reverse complement strand
AATTGGCTCCCAAATATCACTTTACAGATTCCAGGAAAACAGTGTTCCAAACTGCTTCCTGCGGAATATGTTGTAAATCTCTGAGATGAATTCACAGATCACAAACAAATTTCTCAGAAAGCTTCTCTCTCGTTTTTAACTGATGATATTTCTTTTGTCAGCTCAGGCCTCCATGCGATCCAAAGTAACCTTCCTTAGTTTCTTCAAAGACAGTGTTATTGGCCTGCTCCATGAAATATAAGTGTAAATCTGTGTGATGAATTCACAATCAACAAGAAGGTTCAAAGGAAGCTTCTTTCTATTTTTCATCTGAGGAGATTTCCTTTGCCACCATAAGCTTCATTGTGCTGAGAAATATCCCATTGCAGATTTCCAGAAAACTGTGTTAGCCAACTGACGAGTGAAGAGAAACGTGTAACTCTGTGAGTTGCATTCAAACATCACAATGCAGTTTCTCAGAAGGCTTCTTTCCAGTTTCTGTCTGAGGATATATCCTTACTCACCATAGCCCTCAATGAGCTCCCAAATATCACATTGCAGAATCCACGGAAACAGTGTTAGCAAACTGTTAAAAGTAGGGAAGCGTGGAACTCTGTGTGATGAATTCACACATCAGAAAGCAATCCCTCAGAAAGCCATTCTGTAGTTGACATATGAGGATACTTCCTTTTTCACAGTGGGCCCGATTTTGCTCCCAAATATCACTTTACAGATTCCACGAAAAGAGTGTTAGCAAACTGCTTCCTGAGGAATAATTTGTAACTCTGTGAGATGAATTCACAGATCACAAAGAAATTTCTCAGAAAGCTTCTCTCTCGTTTTTAACTGATGACATTTCCTTTATTTTGCGCAGGCCTCTTTGCGATCAAAGAAACCTTTCTTAATTTCTTCAAAGACATTGTTAATGGCCTGCTCCATGAAGTATGAGTGTAACACTGTGTGACGAATTCACAAACAACTAAAAGTTTCTAAGGAAGCTTCTTTCTAGTTTTCAACTGAGGTGATTTCCTTTGTCAATATTAGCATCATTGCGCTGAGAAATATCCCATTGCACATTTCAAGAAAACTGTGTTAGAAAACTGATGACTGAAGTGAAACGTGTAACTCTGTGAGTTACATTCACATATTGCAATGCAGTTTCTCAGAAGGCTTTTTTCCAGTTTCTGTCTGAGAATATATCCTTTCAAACCATAACCGTCAATGAACTCCCAAATATGACATTGCAGATTTAACGGCAACCGTGTTATCTAACTTTTCCAAGAAGGGAACTGGGGAACTCTGTGTGATG
>NW_022294291.1:0-5323 GCF_002776525.5 Piliocolobus tephrosceles | reverse complement strand
TGCAGGTTTGTTACATATGTATACATGTGCCATGTTGGTGTGCTGCACCCATCAACTCGTCAGCACCCATCAATTCATCATTTATATCAGGTATAACTCCCCAATGCAATCCCTCCCCCCTCCTCCCTCCCCATGATAGGCCCCATTGTGTGATGTTCCCCTTCCCGAGTCCAAGTGAGCTCATTGTTCAGTTCCCACCTATGAGTGAGAACATGCGGTGTTTGGTTTTCTCTTCTTGTGATAGTTTGCTAAGAATGATGGTTTGCAGCTGCATCCATGTCCCTACAAAGGACCCAAACTCATCCTTTTTTATGGCTGCATAGTATTCCATGGTGTATATGTGCCACATTTTCTTAATCCAGTCTGTCACTGATGGACATTTGGGTTGATTCCAAGTCTTTGCTATTGTGAATAGTGCTGCAATAAACATACGTGTGCATGTGTCTTTGTAGTAGCATAATTTATAATCCTTTGGGTATATACCCAGTAGTGGGATGGCTGGGTCATATGGTACATCTAGTTCTAGATCCTTGAGAAATTGCCATACTCTTTTCCATAATGGTTGAACTAGTTTACAATCCCACCAACAGTGTAAAAGTGTTCCTATTTCTCCACATCCTCTCCAACACCTGTTGTTTCCTGATTTTTTAATGATTGTCATTCTAACTGGTGTGAGATGGTATCTCATTGTGGTTTTGATTTGCATTTCTCTGATGGCGAGTGATGATGAGCATTTTTTCATGTGTCTGTTGGCTGTATGAATGTCTTCTTTTGAGAAATGTCTGTTCATATCCTTTCCCCACTTTTTGATGGGGTTGTTTGTTTTTTTCTTGTATATTTGTTTGAGTTCTTTAATCAAGTGTCCACTCTTCAAGATGCTTCTGATCCAGTTGTAATGGCACTTTCCCCAGCTCACATTTCATGGTTTTTATCCATGAGAGGCAGGAGAGCGCAATGGCTGTGTGTGACCTCTGGCACCAGCTAACCTGACTTTGCAACTTGACTCCAGTCCAGCAAATTAAGCAAGATTTTTGCTGTCCTTAAGGTAATGTCTCACATTAGTTACTGACTTTTGGCATGTATACATGCAGAACTAGACTTTGAGATTAAGAATTATCTATGCTTTATTGATTTTTTATCTTTTTCATTTAGTACAATGAATAAGCTTTTTTATGAGAAAGGAAAGAAAAAAAGAGGTGAGAGAGGATATAAATTTCTGTGAGTTATCAAGAGTTGGTATAAAAATTGGATCAGGAGATGGTTCTGGATAGATTAGCATTAAAGTGATCATAGATATTGAGACATTGAGAATCTGTACCTTAAATTTATGATTGACATATTGATGTCCACAGCCAATTAAACAGATAGAAGAGAATCTATAGTTCTGATTAGAACACACATTTTGCTTCAGGACTGCAACTGGGAAAAAAAAACGCCACAGAGAATTAATTTTAGAGATTAGCAAAAGTTTGAACTTGCCAATGAAACAAGGTAGGGAAAGTTAAAGTTTTCTTATGGGAATTATGAGAAAGAGAAGCATTCTAAAGTTCTGGAAATGTGACAGAATGGATTATCAGGGATGTAATTTCAGGATGGAAAATTGTCAAGTTTATTCAAAAGTGACATATCTCTTATAAGGAAAAAATTGTGATTTATTAAAATTGTATACTGACTTTTGAAAAAGTTGAAGCAATTTAAAATTAATATGGAACATTATGTATCTCTTGAACATTACAAAAGCCATATTTATTTTCTTCCTTTCTTTTTTCTTCCCTTTTCATTCATTCATTCATTCATTCTTCAGAAAATGAATAAAGGTTAATGAAAAGTTTATTATGTAGAATGTTTTTTATGTAAAAGGCACTTTTCACATCCTGGAGAAATGAAGATTAGAAAGTCAAAACATCTTCAAAAAACACAGTTTAATCAAATGGGAAAAATAATTACAAGGAATTGTTATATTAATATACAATAATATTACTACAAAGGCTGATTATAAGTATTGACTCATTCAAGAGTAAATTAGTGAATTAATCAGGAAAAGCCACATAGGTAAATGACTCTGAGGATATTGGGATTAAGAGAAGAAATTTTATAACTAGAAAGATAAATGTAACCATCTTAGCATAGAGACCAATACATTCTAACAAAAGGTAAAGAAAAATCCCACATAATGAACCATAGGGCTTATTCATTAGTTTTTAAAAATCTTTATTGTTTTGTGTTAGACACTGAAGATTAATAGCCAAAAAATACAGACTAGCTCTCCTTCCCTAGAATATCACGTGGGAAACAGACCAGTAAAATTGAGTAATCACAATATCTAATAATAATTGCTAGGTAGGGGTAATACAGGGTTTTAAGGATGGAGAGCAAAGTACATGTGACTCAATATAGCTAAGATACATTTCACAAGATGTTTTTTACAAAAAGGAACAAGAAAAAACTCTCTGCTATTGTCGCTTAACATAATGTATTAGCTTTATTCTCTTTCCTCCCCTTCTGGGACAAAAAGTGTGGTATACTAGACATTTTGACGGTACCTACCCCATGTTTCTTGAAGCTTTTCCATCTCTTTTCCCCTGTATTTTACATTGCATATTTTTATGGACATGCTTTGATGTCACTAATTCTCTCTTTTTGTGAATTCTGTATATTGCTAAACCCATCCAATGAGTTTTTAATTTCAGGTATAATATTTTTTAGTTCCAAAATACATTTGATTCTTTCATTCAAATTATAAAGATAGGTTAAAATCTTCCAAGTTTTTCATTTTCATTTTGCATATTTCCCTGTTTTTATATATTTTAATTATTTTAAGATAGTTGTCTTTTATCTCTAGTACCAGAATCAATTATGGATATTTTCTATGTTATTAATGTTTTTCTTGTTGTTTTTGGTCAGTTGTTCCTACATTTTAGAATGTCTCATTTTTGACTGGATGATGAAATTGTGGATGACAAATTCAGAAAATATTAGTATTTATGTTTTTTATAAAGAGACATTAATTTTATTCTGGATTTCTTTTGGAATCCAGTAACAATTGATCAGCTTGATCCTGCCATTTTTTGTTTGTTTGTTTTTCGAGTGGGGTTATTTTATAATTTCTCCTACTCCTAAGGTGCAGCACTTATTCCTAGGATGTTACTTTTAAGGTATGCCTCTTGCTTCAAGTTTGTGGCCTTATGAGTTTTTAACTAAAAGCTCACGTGGTTTATCACAGTGTCTCCACATTAGTATAATCTTAAAGTACAACCTTGCTTTCTAACTCTCTAGAGATTCTAAAATCTTTCTTCAGTATCCTCCCAGCTATTGTGTTGTACCGGGTATCTTAAAGTTATGCCTTTATTATTATATATGCTCAGGAGTCCAAGGCTTGAGTGGTGTTTGTATATAGATTTCAGGGCTCCTTCTCTAGAGTTATTTCCTCTATGGGTTTGTATTTCTTAAATCATAGCCATTTGATGGAACTATACTATAAGGTTTCCAAGTTCAGGAAGGCTGCTGCTTTTTCCATGCACTCCACTTCACACACAATGATTTGGTAATATCCTGGAGGAAAAAGACAAGGTGAATGTGGATATTACGTCACATCTTCCCTCTGTCAAGGATTATAGGTCACCAAGTCCTGTGTGCATTGATCGCTTTCCAATGCCTTCAAAATACAGGGTTTTTTTTTTTGTTTGTTTTTTTGTTTTTGTTTTTGTTTTTTTGTTTGTTTTTTGTTTGTTTTTTTTTTTTACACAGGATTTTGCTCTGTTTCCCAGGCTGGAATGCCAAAATATAGTTTTATTATATTATTTTAATAGTTAGATTATTGAGTTACCTTTCTGCAACAGAATTAATCTATTAGCATGTTGGTGGGGAATGGAAGAGGATACAGTTTTATTTGATCTGATTAAAGTTTGCTGTTAGCCAGGCATTGTGATCCTGGATTTAGAACGTGTGAATTTCACCATGTTTCTATCCCCACTCCAGTCATGATACTGGGACTAGCATGTATTCCTAGCCTTCCTCAGGGGGAAGAGATTGTTTTTATTTTCTGTCTGCATCTCCCAGGTGAACTGTGTTTTTAACCAATATTCTTAACTTATAGTGTTGGTCTCCATTCCCTGTAGATTAAAGTTTCTTTGACTTTACTTAGGAGAGACATAGGTCTGGTGGAGTTTAGGTGCTGGTTTCTGTTTCCTACAACAATTGCAATGGGATTCTGCCAGTATGTACTGGCTACAGGTTTTGATGGCTTTCTCTCTGGAGTCTTTTGTTTCATTTTGGAGGCAGAAGTGAGTCGAAATATTTCAGGAGTGACAGTTATTCCCTTCCCCAAGTAAGTCATAAAGAGAGTGTTCTCTAGATTGTCTTTGCTCCACTCTGCATGATTCTGGTGAGGTTCCTGGAAAAAAAAAAAAAGTCTGCAGGAGGAAGAACTCCTGTATGTCTGCATCCTCCAGAGTCTTCATACTCTCACTCCCGCCCATATTTGTTCTTTAGTGACTCATTAACATTTTCTAGCTTTATCTTCCTCCTGGCTTATTCAGGTGGCTCAAAATTGACTCAGATATTCAAATGTTCACTTTTTTTCCTTCCCTGCAGTTATATTTCCAGATTTTTATTGCTTGTTTGCATTGCAACCTTAGTTCTCTGATAAATTCAAGAAAAGTTGCTGATTTGAAATTTATCTAGCTTTCTACTTGTTCTGAGGCTCTTTTCACATCTCTACATCTCTGAGCTGAAAACTAGAATTCAGAATACATGATTTTTGAAATTCTCTTTTAAATTGAATTGAAAGGATGGTAGCAGAATTTCTTACTCCTCCAAAATATATTAATAAACAATATGTAGAAAATAAGTTTTAAACATACTTACTTGCTAGGAAAATGATGAATTATATTTACTTACACACTTATGAGATTGAAAAATACCTTAACATTTCAATCTATTTTTCTTCTTTAGCCCAGTGACCAAAATAGGCAATGTAGATTTTAAGCTAACCTTAACATTATTCACTGTAACAATCTATCCATCCTCCATGATCTCAATTTATTTTGAAAATTACGATACAATGTGCCCTAGTGTGAGAGATATGGAAACATAAGGATTGAAAGTACCTTAGAGGTAAGATCAGGAGTTCTCAACCAGGACATAAATCATTTGCAAAATTGCATGTAGAAAACACTGAGATACCTCCGGCTTTGTCCTTTTGACTTAGGATTGTCTTGGCAATGCGGGCTCTTTTTTGGTTCCATATGAACTTTAAAGCAGTTTTTTCCAATTCTGTGAAGAAACTCATTGGTAGCTTGATGGGGATGGCATTGAATCTATA
>NW_022294290.1:0-7848 GCF_002776525.5 Piliocolobus tephrosceles | reverse complement strand
AAACCTGCACGTTATGCACATGTACCCTAGAACTTAAAGTATAATTTAAAAAAAAGAAAAGAAAACCATTTCTTTATAAACTCTCCTTAAATTTCCTCCTTTTGTGAAAGTTTATAACTACAATCACCTAATTTCCACAAGGTACTCTGTGGATATTACACAGAAAGTACTAATTTTTTCTTTCTTTTTGTTATTTTAAAGACGAGGTCTCACTTGTTGCCCAGGCTGAGGTGCAGTGGCTATTTATAAGCATGATTATAGAATACTACAGACTCTAACTCCTGGGCTTAAGTGACCCTGTCACCTCAGCCTCTCAAGTAGCTGGGACAACAGGCACATGCCACTGCACCCACTTTGTACTAATTTTCAAATTGAAGATTTCAGAAACACTGAACTTGGAAAGACCCTGAGAGATGACTTTTTTTCATTTTCAATCAGTGCTGAGACATCTCAGATACTCAATAATCTGTTTTTTAAAAAATTTAAACCTCCAAGCAGATCATGATCCCTTTCCTCTTCTTTGCGTTTTCTGTTTATATCCTTAATAGCACCTACCACATTGATTAGTAATTGTTAGTTTAATATTCTGTGTCTTCAAACATAATGCAAGCTCTTTCCAGGAAGAAAATGAATCATTGTTGTTAAAGCCTTAACACTTGACCAGTATGCATTTAATAAACATTTTTGAACAAACGAAAAACCTTGGCCAAATGAATAAATATTTCCTTGGTAAGTTCTTTCACTATCAATCGTATCATAAAATTTTTCTTAATACAAACTTAAATGGCATTTTGTGTATAGAAAAATCCCTAAAAGATCCTAGAGGTTATCCACTCTGGGCAGAAGTGCATTTAAAAACTAAAGCTTTTCCTTCTTTCACTTCTACTGTAGGCCCCAGTGGTTACTGTCGAAATGGGCAAGTTCATGAAACCTGGGAAAGAGGTGTTTGTCCTGGCTGGACACTACTCCGGATGCAAAGCTATCACATTGATGATGGCACCTCAGACGGCCCCTACAGCCATGCCCTGGTGGCTGGAATTGACCACTATCCCTGCAAAGTAAGAGCTGCCATGGGCAAGAAGATTACCAAGAGGTCAAAGATCAAGTCTTTTGTGAAAGTTTATAACTAGAGTCACCTAATGCCCACAAGGTACTCTGTGGATATCCTCTTGGACAAAACTGTCATCAATAAGGATGTCTTCAGACACGCTGCTCCTAAATGCAAGGCTGGACAAGAGGCCAAGGTCAAGTTTGAAAAGAGGTACGAGACGGGCAAGAACAAGTGGTTCTTCCAGAAGCCGCAGTTTTAGATGTTTTGTTTTAGTCATTAAAAATTAAAAAGAAAAAAAAAACTAAAGTTTTCTTGGGTTTTGTTCATTGTATTTCTTTTTAATCTTCAGAGAAGAAAATATATACAACCATCCTTGCAGATGTATTTCAATTTCACAAACCTTTAGAATTAGAAAAATTCCTCCTCCTAGCTACAGAGTCTCCATCCAAATATCTACATAGGCTTGACAAGCAAGGTAAATGTGTAAAGGAGGGTATTTTGTCATAAGGCCTAAAACTACGATCCAGTGTTCTGTGCTGATATCTGGTGGAATCAGGAGGGCCTTAAATGGCCTAACTGTAAGTTCCCCTGCAGCTCTGTTCCCAGAGATAAGATTCCCTAGCCAAATAACCCTCTGTATCAAGAGGACCAGGTGTAGTTCCTGCTTATCTCTGAGTAGTGAGTTTCCGTTCCCTATCAGACTGTGATATTATTCGAACAAGCGAATCACACCTTCCTGTTGGAACCAAGGGACACCTCACCCTTTAGATACAACAAAGCCTGGCTCCCAAAGCCCGTCCTTGTTCACTGTGTTCCTGAGTGCAAATCCAGTGTGGCCCTGTGTAGCATACAATGTCCTCCTCCTCAGGCGGTGAGTATATGTGATGAATAAACTACTGTTGATCTTACCTGTCCAGTGTTGGGTGTCAGGTGTTTGGCCATTTCCATAAACCTAGGTCAAGAATCCCTTCCTCATCGACAGAGTGACTAGGAGGCAATTAAAACAGGTACAGACCTGGTATGGGAAAAACAATTGTAGGGGAAAGAACTATAACAGTACCTGGAGCTTGTGGCTTAGAGCTAGGAAGTGGGGGGGAACCATGAAGGTCTGGACAGGACAGACCCCAATTTAAGTAAGCAGCTACTGTTCAGCATTAGTCTATTGTAGACAGGCTAGTCACAACAATACACAATATTGCCAAACATTTCAAAAGACACTGGAAATCTGAATTTTATGTCAAAATTCTCACTTTTTAAAAGTTGGAAACTTCTTCCTTCCTTTCATTTTCCCTCTCCTTTTCCCACTCTCTCTCTCTCAGCCCAATCAAAACCCATCAGGGGTGGTTTTGTGAGGTGCCAGTTTGTAACCTCTGTCCCAGAAGTTAAGCCTAGTCCCTAGAACACTACTCTGATCCCAACACTTTAACATTCTGCCATATCTTTTAATATCATATATACTAACATTGCTGATTCAAGTTAGATTTACTATACCCCTGAAATTTAAATCTTAGCCATATTTGTCTATAAGTCCCCATTATATATTAGGGCAGTCTTATTTTTCCTCCTAGCAACAATTCACTACACTGCATTTTATTCTGACCACATTTCACACTCCCTCAATTACTAAGTCATTTTGAATTCTAATAATATCCTTCCAGGCACTTCCAATCACACTCAGCTTATGCTGTTCCTTCCATTATATCATTCCAAACATCAAAAAATATAAAGGAATCTAGCTTACAAATAAGACCTCTAAAACACCTGCTGTTATGTTCCTCCCAAATTGACATGACACAAATAATAACTTTCTTAATTATTTCCAGGAAATGTAATAGTGCATTTTTTCTAAATTGTCACTTTTTAAAGACTGGTAAATATGAGTTTCAGAAGAATTAATATAATTGCTATGGGGAGAAACAACAGTACGCTTTAACCATGCCAAAACATTTTAATAAGTTTGATGAATTTAAAAGCATATTTAAGGCCAGGCACAGTGACTCACACCTGTAATCCCAGCACTTTGGGAGGCCACAGCAGGAGGATTGCTTGAGCTCAGGAGTTCGAGACCAGCCTGGGCAACATGGCAGAAACTCTATGTCTACCAAAAATTCAAAAAATTATCTGGCCATGGTGGCACATGCCTGTGGTCCCAGCTATTCATTAGGCTGAGGTGGGAGGATTACTTGAGCCCAGGAGATGGAGGTTGCAGTGAGCCATGATCACACCACTGTACTCCACCCTGGGTAACACAGCAAGACCTCATCTCAAAAAAAATTTTTTTAAGAATATTTAGCCGGGCACGGTGGCTCAAGCCTGTAATCCCAGCACTTTGGGAGGCCGAGACGGGCAGATCACGAGGTCAGGATCCCAGCACCGGCGGATCACGAGGTCAGGAGTGCAGTAATCCCAGCACTTTGGGAGGTCAGGAGATCGAGACCATCCTGGCTAATACGGTGAAACCCTGTCTCTACTAAAAAATACCAGGCGATGAGGCGGGCGCCTGTAGTCCCAGCTACTCGGGAGGCTGAGGCAGCAGAATGGCGTAAACCCGGGAGGCGGAGCTTGCAGTGAGCTGAGATCTGGCCACTGCACTCCAGCCTGGGCGGCAGAGCGAGACTCTGTCTCAAAAAAAAAAAAAAGAATATTTAAAAGAAATACTTTCAAAGCATATTCATTAGTTTCTTCATTCAGCACTTTTATTGAGCACCTACTCTGTGCCAGTCACTGTTTGAGAAGCTGGGAATATATTCAAAATAGAATAAAATTTCCACTGTCATTGAGTTTGCTGTCCATAATATTAGGCAGAATATAAAATCAACTCTTCCTGTTAATTAAAGTTAGATAAAAATTGGTAAGCCAATAGACAAAATCAGAAGAGACTATGTTAAACTTAAAATTGTAGCTGGGTATGTCAAGGAGGTTATAGACTATTTATCTCTTTATTCAATATAAAATGCATGAGTTCATAATGAAATGACTTAAAAATTAAAGATAAACAACTTATCATTCACCTGTGAAGACTACCAGTGTACTAACTCATTATTCTGAAAATTGATAAATAAGTAGAATAACCATATAATTTGTTGTCCCAAATGGAACATTTTAAAGAGTAAAATTCAATTCAAAGTTCACACATTACATTTGGTTGATGTATCTCTTAATTTTCTTTTAACCTATAACTTCACAAACCATTAGTATAAATTAAATAAGTTTAATGTATAACCTTATGCCAACATCATCTCTCACCTGGACTGCCACAACTCTTGATTCCTAGAATTCATTTACCACTCTACATCAAGAGTCATCTTTGTAAAAAGTACATATCAGAGGAATTAACTGGAGGAAAATGGTGGTAACCTGAATTCAAACCTCTACACACATCCCCCAAAAACTAAATAAATAATAGCAACAAGGAGTACAAATAAAACAAAAATGTTACACATGCCACCAAAATCACTATGAACCAGAATATAGCAGGAATTTCAAATTACCTGAATGTAGATAAACGAAACTTGAAGTCCCACCAACGCAAGCCTGTGGGTGTACAGAACAGTGACACAGAAGGCCTAAGACACTCTAACGAGAAGAGAAGACAGGTGAGGACTTAAAACATAAACAAAACTACCTGCAGAAAGAGAAAGCACAACATATGTGATAAAATACCACACACAGGTCCATGACTTGGTAGCTCATGTCACCCAATAGAGGGGAAGAGCTTGAAAGTGAGTAGAACAGAGGAGGCAGAAGAGGAAATACTACATCTGTGAGACAAAGAGATAAGTAAAGAGGGAGAACAGCCCCTTGGTGAGTGGCAATAAAGGAAAATAAGGAAGTCAATGGCAAAAAATTAAAGATGCTGCAGAAAAAGAACAGAAACAAGACATGGCAAGACTCTCCCCACAACTACCACTACCACAATCACCATCTTACTTGGAAGAAAAATAATATATTTTACTAAAATGAGAGAAGAGCATGCACATGAATGAGAAACTTTGTCCAAAATAATGCCTTGGAATAAAAATAAAATCAAACAAATTCCATACAAAGTTATCAGAAGGAAAAAAATATAAAACATATGCAATCAAAACTTTTCAGTCAGGCACAGTGGCTCATGCCTTTAATCCCAGTACTTAGGGAGGCCAAGGCCAGCAGATTACCTGAGGTCAGGAGTTCGAGACCAGCCTGGCCAACGTGGTGAAACTCCACTGCTACTAAAAATACAAAAATTAGCCAGGTGTTGTGGTGGGCGCCTGTAATCCCAGCTACTTGGGAGGCTGAGGCAGGAGAATCACTTGAATCTGGGAGGCAGAGGTTGCAGTGAGCCAAGATCATGCCACTGCACTCCAGCCTGGGTGACAGAACAGGACTTGGTCTCAAAAAAGAAAACAAACAAACAAAACAAACAAAAAAACAAAATGTTTCAACTGGTAAAAATTTCTCTAAAAATGCCAACCACAAAACACAATACACTCAAACTGATTTAAATAATGTCAAACAACAATTGGAGATATTAAAAAGTCTAGAATCATAAATTTAAAACAAATAACATAAATAAGCCCAGGAAAATCTATGAGATCTATGCAAGGGGAAAATGTAATGAGAGTAGATTGGACCAAAAAAGAAAATCCAAGAAAAGACAAAATTATCTCAGAAAGGAGGAATAAATTGCAAGGTGCCCAAGGGAAAATATATTTGGATGAACATTTAATAATAATAAAAAACAAGAACAAAAATATAAGATAGGCTAGGCATTGTGACTCACGCCTGTAATTCCAGTATTCTGGGAGGTCAAGGCAGGAAGACCACTTGAGCTCAGGGGTTCAAGGCAAGTCTGGGCAAAGTAGTGAGACCCCATCTCTATAAAAAATTACCCGGGCATGGTGGCATGTGACTATAGTCCCAGTTCCTTGGGAGGCTGAGGCAGAACAGTCACTTGAGCCCAGGAGATTGAGGCTGCAGTGAGCGGTGATCATACCATCGCACTCCAGCCTGGGGGATAGAGTGAGACTCTGTCTCAAAAATCATAATAATAAGATAAAGAAAGAAGCAAAAAAGCATCAGAGAGTAGAAAGTGATCAAAATTGAAGACATGCAAAGAAGGCTCAACATATGTATAATTGGAAATCCTGACAAAGAGAAACAATACAATGGGGCAGAACTAATATTTAACACTATAAACCAAGAAAACTTTCTGGAAATAAAAGAAAAGCCTGTAATACTAGCACTTTGGTAGGCCAAGGTGGGAGGATTGCTTGATGCCAAGAGTTCAAGACCAACCTGGTCAACATAGCGAGACTCCATCTCTATAAAAAATAAAAAGAAAATAAATAAAAAATACATTAAAATGGCCTATATTTACCTGAAAATATTGACCTAAAATGATCAACTCTAAGATATATGTTAATACAACTATTAGAATTTAAAGGCGAAGAATATTCCTCAGAGCTTCCAGCAAAAAAAGATCAAATTGCTAACAGGCACAAGAAAATTAGATTGGCTTTAGTCTCCACAAAAGCAGCATTTAAAGCCAAGAGGCCAATATTTTCAAGAAACTCAAGGAAACAAATAATAAGCAAAGTATTTTATAGCAAAGTTCATCTAGCATCAAGGCTATATAAAAACAGTTTTGAACATGCAAGAGCTCAAGAAACACGGTGCTCAAAAGTCCTTTTTGAAGTGTCTACTTAGGCAGGAGTTGACACACAATAGCCCACATGTCAAATCTGGCCTGGCATCTGTTTTTGTACAGCCCACAAGCTAAGAATGTTTTACATTTTTAAAAGCGGTTTACAGTAAGAAAAAAAGGAGTGACAGAAGGAAAAGGAGAAGTAGCAGCAGCAGTAGTAGCAGCAAAGAGTGTATATATGGCCTGCAAGGCCTAAAACATTTACTCTCTGGCTCTTTACAGAAAAATTTTGCTGACTCCTGCCCTAGACTAAGATAAGCTTTATCCACACAAGAGATGACTGGGAGGGAAACATCAGTAAACAGACATGGGAAGCACTTAATATACCTAATCGTAGAACCAAGAATAAAAGAAAAGTAGGGACAGGGTTGAAAGAATAGTATGTGAGCAGTATACATTCTGACAAAATAGAAAGAATGCAACCAGCAGGGGGAAAAAGAGAGGAATGTGGGTAGTAGAGTAAGATAATTGAGTGTTATAAAGATGATAGTTAGGAGCCCAAGGATATCATTTAAAACTTACAAGCCCACTAGTAAAAAAAAAAAAAAAAAAAAATTCAGCCAAAAAAGGAGGAATTAACCCTATTAAAAGGATAAATACCAGATGCTGGAGAGGATGTGGAGAAATAGGAACACTTTTACACTGTTGGTGGGATTGTAAACTAGCTCAACCATTATGGAAAACAGTATGGCAATTCCTCAAGGATCTAGAACTAGATGTACCATATGACCCAGGCATCCCACTACTGGGTATATACCCAAAGGATTATAAATCATGCTGCTATAAAGACACATGCACACGTATGTTTATTGCGGCACTATTCACAATAGCAAAGACTTGGAATCAACCCAAATGTCCATCTGTGACAGACTGGATTAAGAAAATGTGGCACATATACACCATGGAATACTATGCAGCTATAAAAAGGGATGAGTTTGCATCCTTTGTAGGGACATGGATGCAGCTGGAAACCATCATTCTTAGCAAACTATCACAAGAGCAGAAAAGCAAACACCGCATGTTCTCACTCATAGGTGGGAACTGAACAATGAGATCACTTGGACTCGGGAAGGGGAACATCACACACTGGGGCCTATCATGGGGAGGGGGG
>NW_022294289.1:0-6187 GCF_002776525.5 Piliocolobus tephrosceles | reverse complement strand
CTATTCTTATAGATGACATGATTTTGTATGTGGAACATCCAAAGTATTTCATGCAAAAATACAGTTAGAAATAAGAAGTGCTATAAAGTTGCTTCATATAAAATCAACATCCAAAAATAAATTACATTTACATACACCAGTATAAAGCAATCTGAAAATAATTTTAGAAAACTGATTTAGAATAGTATCAAAACTAATAAAATACTGAGGAATAAAATTGAGCGGGTGAGAGATTTGTGTACTGAAAACTATAAACAATGCTGAAAGAAATTAAATAATGAAAAAAGAATAAAAAGATATCTTGTGTTTATAGATTAATAACATTGTTAAAATGTCCATATTACCTAAACCAATCTACAGATTCAGTACAATCCATATCAAAGTCCCAATGGCAGTTTTTCCAGAAACAGGAAACATATCCAAAACTTTATATGGAATCTTCGGGAACTCTACCTAGCAGTAACAATCTTGAGAAAGAGCAAAGCTTCAGGCCCCCACACTGCCTGGCTTAAAATATATTGCAAAGTGATAGCCATCATAATAGTGTGATGCTGGCATAAAGACCATCCATCAATGGAACAGGTTAGAGAGCCCGAAACTTAACCTTCACTCATATGGTCAAATGATTTTTGACAACGGTGCTACAATGACGCGATGGGGAAAGGATGGTCTCGTCAACAAATGGTGTTAAAACTAGATATACACAATGGAAAAGAATGAAGATGTACCTTTATCTTACTCTGTATATACAAATTAAAAATGAATTAAAGGCCTAAATGTAAGACCTGGACTACAAAACTCCTACGAGAAAACAAAGGGAAAATAATTTATGACATTAGAATGGGTGATGATTTTTTTTGGTATGATACCAAAAGCACAAACAAAACAAAAACAGACAAATGTGATTATATCAAATTTTAAAACTTCTTCTTAGCAAAAGAAACAAGAGAGTTAAAAGGATAATCATAAAATAGAAGAAAATATTTGCAAACCATATATCAGATAGAGGGTTAATGTCTATTACATATAAGAAACACAAATCAATAACAAAGAAACTCCAAAATTACTAGACATTTATTTAAAGAAGATAAACAGTCAACAGGCATGTTAAAAGATGTGCAACATCACTAATCATTACAAAAATGCAAATCAAAACCACCAAGAGATACTACCTCACATTATCAGGATGCCCTCTATAATAAAAAGGGAAAAGGTTGTGGAAAAGATATGGAGATATTGGATCCCTTGTGCACTGCTGATGTCATTGTAAAATGGTGTAGCTACTATGCAAAAAGTGTATGGAGATTCCTTAGAAGATTACCATATTAAGATAACTACCATATTACTCAGCAATCCTATTTCTGGGTATACCTCCAAAATAATTGAATACAGAATCTTGAAGAAATATCTGCATGGCCACATTCATTGCAGTGTTATTCATAATTGCCAAGGTTTAGAAACAAAACAAATGTCCATCTGAGAATAAATGGATCAAGAAAATATGGCATATACATTCAATGGAATATTACTTAGCTTTAAAAGAAGGAGATGCTGATAGATGATACAATATGGAAGAAACTTGAAGACATTAAGTGAAAAAAATCAATGACAAAATGACAAATATTGCAGGATTCTACTTATATGAGACATCTGAGGTAATTAAACTCAAAGAAATAGAAAATAGAATGTTGATTGCCAGGAGTGTGTAAAAGGGGAAAATGGGGTGTTGTCCAATGGATACAGAATTTCAGTCATGCAAGATGAAAGAGTTCTAGAGATCTGTTTTCAATAATGAGTATATATTTAACAATACTATAAACTTAACATTTTTTAAGAGGAAAACTTTAGGTTATATATATTTACCACAATAAGATAGAATGTATATGTTATATATTTTAACACAATGAAAAGTATATATGTTTGTGCATATATACACACACATACACATATATATGAATACATACATTTATGTGTGTATAATATATAATGCATTTATATATGAATATATATGCTATATCAGATACATGACTATATAATATAGATATACATATATTGATGTATATTCATATGTATGATATCTAAATATATGAAATATATATGATGTAGCAATATATCATAATATATGATATATATCATATAAGTAATATATCACATATGTCACTTATATCAATATATAATAACTATAATTATGAAGTTCTAGTCTGTGAACATTGGATACTTACTCACAATTTCAATCTTGGGCTTTGGTTTCGTTCCGTAATGGAGGAAAATAATCTGCTCTGAAAAATTCCCTCTTACCCAAGCTCAAACCAGCATTCCATTTTTGTCACAACTGAACATTAAGTAAAATGAGAAATAGAACTGTTTGCTTTTTTATTCATATTATACATATATATGTATTGTCCTGTTCTTTGTTACTCATTTAAAACTTTTAAATGATTTTATTTTTTATTTTCTAATGAATTACCATCTCATTTAAACTATCTTTTCTTCTTTCCTTAGTTTTCGATGAATTGATACTGCATTTTTCTGTTTAATAATTTAGAGCTCTGAATTTTACACATAAGCACCACTCTATTATTTGATATGTAATTCTGAAATTGTCCATGTGTTCTAAGAAGAATATAATCAGAACTTTGGCCCAAATTATTGAGGGTAACATTTATCGATTACCTGTTAAATTGATAATTTAATGATTATCAATTATCAACAATATTCATCACGATATATAAGGTAGTATTATTTAGCTTGTATTCTGCCTCTTGAACTTTGCTAAAAAATTTTTTATGCCGTCATCATGCTGTCAGGCAGAAAAGGAGAACCAATAAATATTTTCAGTTGTGCATATCCCAAGAACTCTATCCATATTTTTCTGTCTAAATTTTGTCAAGAATGATTGTTTCCTCTCTCGCATTTATTTATTTGCTTCTTTGTTTATGTTAAGTAGTAAATTTGATGAGATGAGAATGATCCAGTAGCTGGGAAGGGTTGATGTATTGCAGAAAGCAACAAGGTCACTAGGAGTTATGAAGAAAAGTAAAGGTCCAAAAAATGGATTAACTTGGGCAGAGGCTAAGACACGTCTCATTGTGTAAAATGAAATAGTACATTATTGTGTTGAAAACAGATATTTGTTGGTATTGTTGTTGTTATTGGCAGGAAGTTGATAGCATTTCTGTAGAATGGCTGCTGGTTTTACAGAAAGTACAACTTAATCTCTGCAACTAAAGGGAAGTTTTCCACTGGATTCATTAAATCAAAATTTCTTATGGTAGTTTTCGCAAGTCTATAATTTTTACTCATTCTTTCTTTCCAGTTCTAATTAATTATTTAATGATATACATTCTGTGGTCCAGTTACAAAGCAAACTTTGTAAGGTGAGGCTTATAATGTGGTTACAACTTCATACCTTAGGATATACTCTTTCTTCTGCTGGAAACACTTTCTCATATCTTCAGAAGGTTAACTCCTGTTCACACTTCAAGACATGACTCAGTTTCCTCCTGTTACAGAAACCCTTTTATAACATTCCCAAGCAAAATTTTATTTTGTCCTATTATTATGCTTTCATAACACACTGTATTTTCCTCTACTGTGACATTTTTAGGTTTCTTTTTTTTTTTTTACCTTTCTGTTTTCTCTATTAAATATAAATTCTTTGAAGTCATAGTCTTTGAAGAATTTTAATCTCTAGTGTCAAGTATGTAGTCAACATCCAATGAATATCTGTTGAATAAATAAATGAGTAGATTAATTAATCTGTACCTAAGACTGAATTAGTATGTAGTTAACACAGCCGCATAAAGGTATATATGAACAAAAAAAAGCTCAGAGAATAAATCAAAGTGATTACAGAATAGATACGCTCATAGACTAAAAATGTTATTTTAGAGCAATAAATATAAAAATTTAAAAAGGATCAGTGTGAAGTCTCATCTCATAAAATAGATAAAGTGAATGTGAGCCTAAACTTGGTTCATTAAGTCTCAGCATACAAAAATAGCAACCTAGTCTCTGCTTCTACCAATCTCTATCAACATCCATACCACCGATCTCTATCAACATCCATACATGCACACTTTAGAAGCATGAAGGAGACACTTTTTGGAACAGATAAAATTGTCAATTAGTTTATGGAACTAATTATCCCTAGAGTTTCATAGAGATGATATACAGGTAGTTTAAATAAGGGTTGTAAAAAGTAATGACTGATCTCTGGAAGTATGAACAATATTGTAACAGTGATTGTTAACAGTAATTTATAATCACAATAATGATAATAGAGTGAATTATAAGACTAATCATAAAGATGACTACTTTAATAATTAAGTACACAGCAAAAGGAAGTTCACAGAATGAAAGTTCATAGAGTCAGGGTCTGGAAACGTGAATCTCATATGTATGAAGATATGACCGTAGGAATCTCACTATTTCCTCCAGGTCTCAGTAATTGTAAAATTAACCAACTTCTTCTTCCAAGATCAAATGGTCTTTGCCTTGAAAGACTACTAATAACATAATAAATTATACAAATGACTTTCTTTAAGCAAATTACTCTCAGTAAATTTCTTACATTTTGGTTAAGATCATTAGCAATCAAAACTCTTGGGGAAGTGCCATCAAAATATTTACGAAAAGAGAATCAGCTTACCAATTTATTATCATAAGAACTTGCCACTGTGAAATGCAGTATCTAGGATCAAATCTACAGATAAAGCATATTGGACAATTTTGTTCACTGCTGTATCTCTACCCTATTAAGGATAACTGGCTCATATCAGGCACATTTTGTTTGTTTGATACAGGGTGCCTCTCTGTTGCCTGGGTTGGATGCAATGGCACAATCACAGCTCACTACAGCCTTGACCTCCAAGGCTCAAGAGATTAGTTCACTTAAGTCTCCCAAGTAACTGGGATTACAGGCCTGCACTACCACACCCAACTTATTATTATTATTATTATTTGAAGAGACAGGGACCTTTATGTTGCCCAGACTGGCCTTGAATCCCTGGGCTCAAGTGATCCTCCTGCCTTGGCCTACCAAAGTGCTGGGATTACACCGTGAGCCACTGTGCCTGGCCTTCATATCAAGCACTTGATATGAAGTGCAATTGTGATGTGAAAGTCAGAATAAACATCTGAATATGAAATTTTGTGTGAGAATAATTCTATGTTGAGGCTGAGGGTTGTATGGTAAGAAATAGTTACATAGTTACATATACAGTGAAAAAAAATTCTAATCAGAGACATTATGCACACAGATACCTTGAGGGAAGAAAGTGCTTGGAAGGTTTATGTAATTAAGTAAAAACATGTATAGCTGGATTACAGACATCAAGAACATATTGGGCTGAGGAGCTATCCTGGAGACTTGTCCTGGAGGGTCTTTTGAATCATAATAATAATTTTGTTATTTATCTTGCTCCGCCCCCCTCATGGTGATAGTTTCTAAAGATTCAGAGAGCTGTGGCAATTTCTTAAAATAAGAAAAAATGTAATTTTGTCACATCAGTTGACCCTTTCATGAAATATTTCTCTATAGCATGCAGTTCTGTTTGATAGCATTTCCCCACAGCAGAACTTCTATCAACATTGGATTCAATTCTCTCCAACCCTACCACTGCTTGATCAACTAAGTTTATGTAGCATTCAGAATACTTTGTTGTCTTTTTAACTGTGCTCTTTTGACCTTCCATGGATCATGAATGATCTTAATGGCACCTACAATGGTCTATTCTTTCCAGAAAGTTTTCAATTTCCTTTTTCTAGATCCATTAAATAAATCACCATCTATGGCAGCTAAAGGCTTATGAAATGAATTTCTTAAATAAGGAGACTTGAAAATTGAAATTACTTTTTGATCCAGAATGGATGTTGTGTTAATAGGCATGAAATCAACATTAAGCTCTTTGCACACCTCCGTGAGAGTTCTTGGGTAACCAGATACATTATTTGAAAGGAATCTTATTTTTTGAGCAGTAGGTCTCAACATTGTGCTTAAAACAATCAAAAAACAGCTTAAAACATGCTATAAACAGATTCCCTGTCATTCAGGCTTTGTTGTTCCATTTCAAGAGCATAGCAGAGTAGATTTAACATATGTATTAAAGGGCCTTGGAGTTTCAGAATAGCAAACGAACACTGGCTTCAATTTCAAGTCACCCACTGCATTAGTCCCTAACTATAG
>NW_022294288.1:0-2725 GCF_002776525.5 Piliocolobus tephrosceles | reverse complement strand
CCACATTGGCCTCCCAAAGTGCTGGGATTACAGGCATGGGCCACCGTGCCAGGCGTAAAAAGCCGTGTTTACTAAAAATACAAAAATTAGCTGGGTGTGGTGGTGGGTGCCTATAATCCCAGTTACACGGGAGACTGACACAGGAGAATCACTTGAACCCGGGAGGTGGAGGTTGCAGAGATGGCGCCACTGCACTTCAGCCGGGCTACAGAGCAAGATAGCGTCTCCAAATAAACAAAAAACAACACCAAAGAAACCCTTAGATATCCAGATAAGAGGATACAGATGTGTCCACTGTCATAAATTCTTCACCATGCTACAAGAGGGGAACTGACATTTTGGTGAATCTTTGTAAATCATCAGTTTATCTATAATACTTTTATTTCGCCAGTAACATTGACAAAGCTAAGTCCAATTCCATTTGAAATTACCCTTAAAAAGAACAGACCTTTAAAACTTACTACATTCACTCTGGGGAAGAAATAAATATGAATTTTTAGCAAATAAAATGCATCATTTTATCTTGCTTCTTAGGAAACAGTATTTTTATCTTTCAATCTGTACTGACAAAACGTATCTTACAGTCAATGAAAAACTGAAACTCAAATAAATGGACAAGCCTTTTCAAGGTAACAAACTCAGGAAGAGGCAGTGCAGACTCCAACACAGACCTTTCTAAGTGTCACGGCACGCTATTCTATCCCTCGGGACACCCATCCTGTTCAGTAAAGTACTCAGTGACCACCAAGGAGGCACTGGCACTGCTCTTTGTCCTTCTGTGCGCCTTAAGTGCATTTTCATATTGAGGTTCTTGCACATCCTCTCTGGGGTGGGTTTTCCTTGTCCTTTGGGACAGTTTTTCTCTCTTCACAAGTCTGAGACAATCTAGAGAGCAGAAACCATTTCTGCCTTTTCCTCTCAATATCAGCATCCCATTGGCAGACCATCAATGTGTCTCCGAGGAATGAAAACTCCGACTGGAGGAACAGTTTTAATGACCTAGCTTTAAAGACATTATGTTGTATTGTCCATTCATTTCAATGTCTTAAAATTGTAATACCCCTAAGGGGTCACCATTTTAGATGAAACTATACCAGGAGATTCCTCTGAGGCCAAGAGCATCCAGCTGCTCCCTGAGCGACTCTACCCCCTACCTCAGGCTGTCCTTGGGGATGAGATGATGTCGGGGTTGATACTCACTAGACCCTCCAATAGACATGGCCACAGTGGGTATCCTGGGTCATCCCCAGACAGTTCTAAAATGCCAGAACTAGGAAAAGACAGGAGGGTGGCTGAGGACACAACACCCTGTAAACTTTTCACGGGGGGACCTCAACCTAAAGACATTTTGGTAATATATACACTTAGGAAAGGTGAAAAGAAGAGAGGCACAAAGATTTTTTTTACAGTAGAGTGTCAGATGATTTATTCTCCGCTTCCCTCTCATGTAAAATGTTTGGAAACAGGAAAACATTTTGGTCAAGGTGGCTCACGCCTGTATTCCCAGCGTCTTAGGAGGCCGAGGCGGGTGATAAATTAAGATCAGGAGTTCGAAACCAACCAACCAACATGCCGAAATCCTATTTCTACTACAAATACAAAACTTAGCTGGGTGTGGTGGTGGGCGCCTATAAGCCCAGCTACTGGGGAGGCTGAGGCAGGAGAATCGCTTGAACCCTGAGTCAGAGGTTGCAGTGAGCTTAGATAGTGCCATTGCACTCCAGTCTGGTGACAGGGTGAGACTCCGTCTCAAAAAATATATATATATAATACACATTTAAAATTATTACATGTAGATAGTATTTGAAGTCATGGGACTGACTGTAGGTAGAAACAAGAGAAGGCAAGGAAAGTTTTTATATTTATATTCATATATAATTATATAAACTTAATATACGTAATTATAATATATAAATATACCATATAGGCTGGCCATAGTGGCTTACACCTGTAGTCCCAGCAATTTGGGAGGCTGAGGTGGGCAGATCACCTGAGTCAGGAGTTGGAGACTAGCCTGACCAACATGGAGAAAACCCCATCTCTACTAAAAATACAAAATTAACCAGGCGTGGTGGTGCGTGCCTGTAATCTCAGCTACTCAGGAGACTGAGGCAGGAAAGTCACTTGAACCCGGGTGGTGGAGGTTGCAGTGAGCCCAGGTCACATCATTGCACTCCAGCCTGGGCGACCAGGGTTAAACTCCATCTCAAAATAAATAAATAAATAAAACAAAAAAAATTTATGTCTAAATATATAATTATAATCCATAGATGTATATATAAATATACATTTATTGTGAATTTATTAATATATACAATATGTTTATTTCTGAGACAGGGTCTGGCTCTGTCACCCAGGCTGGAGTGCAGTGGCACTATCATAGCTCATTGGAGCCTTGAACAGATGGCTCAAGCGATCCTCTCACCTCAGCCTCCTGAGTGGCTAGGATTGCACGCACACACCACCATGCCTAGCTAATTTTACAATTTTTTTGTAGAAACAAGGTCTTCCTTTTTTGCCTAAGCTGGTCTTGAACTCCTGGGCTCAAGTGATCTTCCTGCCTCAGGCTTCCAATGTGTTAGACGTGGGCCACTGCATCTGGTCTAATGCATGTTTTAATTTGCGCATTTATATTATTTAATATTTTTAAGTACTGAATGTGTTGAACAACCAACTTGCAGAATTCCCGAACAATGGACAGTCAACTCTCATGTCCTGGTTCAAA
>NW_022294287.1:0-3607 GCF_002776525.5 Piliocolobus tephrosceles | reverse complement strand
TACAAAACATTTTACTTACCAGATTATATGACAGATTTATTGTAAAAATAGCTGAAATTCTTCACCATATCTACACCATATACGGTATGACCTTATAGTTCTTCTCAGTGATAGCTGTCCTTATATTCCCACTACTCGAATATGGGCTAACCAGTGACTTGTGGGACAAAACGATCATTTACTAGTTCCAAACCTGGGCTTCAACAATTCTTTAGTAACTCTGCTCATTTTTATACCTCTACTCCCAGCTTGTGAGTAAGTCCAAACTATTTTGCTGAGAGGTGAGAGACCACATAGAACAAAGGGAATTTCATGAAAGTTGTGGTTATTGTAGACCAATCATTCCCTAACAGCCCAGGAGCTCACTGCAGCTGCATGCATGAACCTAGCCAAGTTCAGCTAAATATAGCACAGCTCAGCAGAGATACAAAGCTAAAGAATTGGTTAAAATTTTACCCATGAAAAACAATGCTTGTTATTTTATTCCTGTTTTAAAGATTTCTTTTGTGTGAGGAAACTATAGAAGTCTCTAATATTCATAGAAGATCCATGATTCTAGTAAGTATATTTTGTGAGCAAACATGTATAAATATTAAGACCTTGCTTTTTTTTGTATTATCTTTTTTTCTTCTTAATATTAATAGTTATGACTAAGATTAATGGAGCAACTAGCCTGTGCCAATCATCATATGCATTATAAACATATGAACTCTAACACTAAAAATGATTTAAGTGTTTTTTTTAGTTCTGCAACATAAAAGAAGACCCTGTAGGCAAGTAACTATGAGAGAGTCAATCAAATGTAAAAATCTGAATCAATCCAAGTGAGCTTTGGATTTTGATTTCTTTGCACCATATCTCACTAAATCAATTGACTCTTTTTTCAAATACATTATTGCATTCCTTTTTAAGGACACATAGACAACTACATTTTACTCATCTCATATCCCACCCTGGTACACTCAACCAGGTAAATAAATTTGGGAGAAAAGGAATATGTCATATTCACCAGAACACTGAACTAACAGAAATTTATCAGTCTTTTTTAGTGTCCTTCAAATGGAAGTTACATTTGACAATGTTGTGTGTGACATTCTTTGAGGCTTCTTTGAGTAAGACTCAATTTCATTTTGTATATATCAACATCCATGTATTGAAAGGCATTTATATGCTGAAATGTGCTAGGCCCTATGAAGGCAAAAAAAAAAAAAAAAAAAAAAAGAATGAGGCAATAATGTTTTTTTCTTAAACTCTAGGTAGTTGGGAATTTGTCTTGAACATTTGAGCAAAAATAAATTTGAGAGAAACAAAAAAGTGTGGCCTCTAGAAATCTTGCATAGTTGTTTTGAATACACAGGTCTCAGAGAAAGATTACATGTTTAAGACAGCAATGAAAACACTCAAAACAGTTTTGAGAGACTCAACAAAATAATCATTTGTCTTTAAGTGCATGTAATACCTGAGAGAGGACAATCTAAATATTAGGAAAAGCAATAGAAAATAAAAATCAACTCATCATTTATGAAAAATTGAGAGATTGAAATTCCTTAAGAGGTACCTCCTACAGATTTACTATTAAAGGCTTTTACTAAGTCAGCACTCTATCCTGAAAAAAGTACATGCTACCCACAGCTTTCATGAAAATGTAAAATTCCAATTTTAAAATAAAATCGATGTAGTGTCAGTAGCAGTAATTTTTGGTAGGAGCCATTTTTAAGTGCATTTATTGATAAATTTCTTGAGATCATAGGGTTTAAAAATCTGAGAAACTTGAGGTTTAACAGTGGGTATAATGTTTCTTCTCCAAATTCATTAGTTTTGTTCCTTATATCACTTATTCTGCTTTATAACAGCAAAAAGAAAAAGAAAAAATTGAAAAAAATAAGCATTAACCTTAAAAATGTGTTGTGGGGCAGTAGAATGAGAAGGTGACCAGTTAAAGCTTCACAGACAAAAATATTTTAGTTTCAGAATCTGCTTCTAAAACTCACGGACAGTGAATATGTAAAAAAATACCTCTTTGAAACTAAATGATTCATTTATGAAAGTGGAGCTCTAGTTTGTTGGGAGAATCAATTAAATAATACTAATATTTATATATTTACTAAGTGATAAGTGAATGTCAGCTTTTGAAAATAGAAAAAGGATTCTAAATTAAATAAACACATCAGTGAAAAATGCTGCTTACCACATTCTAGCTGCAGACCAACTCGAGAAGGGTACCACTTTGGACCTATTCAATGAGAAATAACATTTAAATTGTCAGAAAAAGTGTAACTATCGCTTATAAAACTAACTGTTTCCATGGGAAGACAATTTAGATCTAGGAAGTAAACAAAATAAAGTTATCTAGTGTCAGAAATAGAAATAGTGGTTATCTTTTATAGGGTGCTGACCAACAATGATAGATAGTGACTGAGAGAAAGCACGAAGAAAGCTTTAACAGTGGTAAATTTTTGCTTTTTGATCTTGGGACTTGTTACATAGGTGTGTTCAGGTTTTGGACATACATCAAGTAGTACAACCTATGAATTGTGCACTTCAATCTATGTAAGTTTTTCATCAATAAAAAGCTTGAACATATTTCATTTAAAATTGGGGACTTTAATCTCATTTAAAATTTGTCTAATATTTGCACCTGAAATTGGGTTATTTTCTCTATCAAGAGTAAATACTAAGATGTCTACCAGCATTACATGTATCATTGACTTTTAATATTATGAGTTTACTGGTCATAGCAGAAACATCACTTGAAATTTTCTCTTTACACTACCATTAGGAATAAAGAGAACACTGAATAATTATATGTCTATGGAAAAATCAAATCATCTTTATTATACACTGCCATAATGAAAAGTTGATTCACAATTATCAGAATATAACTTTATCTTAAAATAAATTCTATACCATCATTTTAAAGTCTCCATTAAAAGTTTACTTCTTAACTTTGAGATTAAACTTTAAACAAATTTACCACATATATAATAAATTTTTAAAAATAGTATTTTAAAGGAATTTTCCACTATTATCTTTTTCTTTTTTTTTTTTTTTTTTTTTTTTCCAATACATTCATGGGAGAAAGCAGAGATGACTCAGGACTAGAAAGGCATAAGTGTACTTCATGGAAATGAGAAACCATGGACAGAGCCTCTATTAGTAGGTAATATATTACTAGGTGAAAGAAAAGAGGAAGGTCAAATGAAAAATAAATGTGGGTAATTTTAAGAATATATTGTATCTTTTACCTTCTAAAGTCTATTATGTGTGGGTATTGTAAATGCATACACTGAAATAAATTTAACTATCTAGAAAATATGTTATTTTCCTAAAACTAACAAATCAAAACATAAAACTCCATGACTTTCCTTGGCCAAATAATTTTATTTGGTTAAAAATTATATTGCTTTGATTACAACTTCTCAATGCATTTACAATAATAATAAATACCCCAAATATAGCCATGATATGAAGTCAAATCAATATACTCAATTATTAGTACTTTTTAAAGAACAAATATTTGAAAGATTGAATATAGTACAATAAATGTTTAAAGCCCGCAGAAGGATACATAAAATTATTATTCTATTTTATAAGGGAAAATTGAGGG
>NW_022294286.1:0-1461 GCF_002776525.5 Piliocolobus tephrosceles | reverse complement strand
ATTATCAAAAACATGGTCATCTGTTTCCTGGGGTAACAGAGACCTAACTAGAAACCCTTACAACTTTGAAAATGCGAGTCTGTGATCTATATCCTTGCTCTCCTACTCCTCACCATTTCTGCCCCCATTAACATGGGAGTTTAAAAAGTGTCCCAATCAAAGTAAGTGTCCCAATCAAGTAAATATATACATTTACAGAGAATTGACATAATAAGGTTATACTTACTCTTACATCCCTAGCTAGTCATGCAACATGAGAAAAACCGCCAGACTTCCTTGTCCTTTAATCTTTTCATTGATAAATACAGAGGATGAGATAAGATTATTCTGAAGCTTCCTCCACATGTGTAATGACCTATTATTCTGAAGCATAGTCAGTGTAGCTTCTTAGACACTCATATTTTATTCTACATTTAGCTGGGTATTCTTTGAAAATTTTTACAATAGCAAATAACCTTTTTTTATTTATCTATATGTGAGATTCACTTTTGCAATCTTGAAGACAGGACTTAAACGTAGAATCTAGAGTTGTAAAAAAGAAAATCACAAATTCTTCAGTTAGGGCACAGTGAATTCTACTTAGTTCCTGGGCTCATACACTTTACTGTAGATACAATAATGT
This sequence comes from Piliocolobus tephrosceles, assembly GCF_002776525.5. Lineage (NCBI taxonomy): Eukaryota > Metazoa > Chordata > Mammalia > Primates > Cercopithecidae > Piliocolobus > Piliocolobus tephrosceles. The sequence goes on along the minus strand of NW_022294286.1, from coordinate 839 downwards.
ACAATTATGATTGATTGAGAGTACACACTGAATCCTGGCTGAAAGTGTCTGATCCTTATAGGGCATCATTTTGTAGCTGATGTCTCAGCTATACCTTCTTTAGGTTATTCAACATCATATGAAGTCATTTGCTTCCAGATAGTGCCAGAACATGATACAACTTTCTTACTCTGGAGTAGGTTCATTGGTTATGTGTGATCCTGTGTAAGGGATCACATATTCTGTGAGCTCTAGGATAGTACTGCTGATTTCGGTCTTGTGGACAGGTAAGGGAAATTCAAATCAAGAATATATTTGTATTATATTCCAGCCAGGCACAGTGGCCCATGTCTGTAATCCCAGCACTTTGGGAGGCTGAGACAAGCAGATCTCTTGAGGCCAGGAGTTCCAGACCAGCCTGGGCAGCATAGTGAAATCCTATCTCTACTAAAAATGCAAACATTAGCCAGGGGTGGTGTCATACTTCTGTAATCTCAGATACTTGGGAGGCTGAGGCATGAGAATCACTTGGGCCCTGGAGACCCAGGTTTCAGTGAGTCGAGATCATGCCACTGCACTCCAGCCTGGGTGACAGAGTGAGACTCTCTCTCAAAAAAAAAAAAAAAAAAAGTATAATTGTATTCTACTTTAGATGATTGCTATCTCTTCTAGGATGAAATGGATTAATGTAGTCAACTTGCCAAGTGTGTATGTTCTCTTTAAAAGATGGTGACATATAGAGAACTTAGTATGTATCTGTTTCTTGTAGTTAGGGCAGCAGTAATAGATAAATCGGCTTTGGGAACAGGGAACCCTTGCTTTGGCATTTATGAATAATCATCCTCTCAGCCAACGTAGCT
>NW_022294285.1:0-1018 GCF_002776525.5 Piliocolobus tephrosceles | reverse complement strand
ACAGGGGAGGGCAGAGAAGGCAAAAGGGCCTGCATGACACGCTACAGGGCTAGGAACCACAGCTGCGGTAATTAGTTCAGTTTTATCTCGTATGTCTGTCACTTATACACCATCTGTTGTTCAGAAAGAACTTCAGGTTGAGTATTTGGACACCTTGAGCCTTCTGCTATTTGTCTCCGGGACGTTTAACACTCTTAAAAGGGGAAAACTGTCCAGTTCGATTTTGCTTCCTGGGACATTACAGGTGTTTCAAAAGTTTGATGAAAGCATTCACTAAGGAGTGATTCCACTTTCTTTGGTTGTTGAGAAATACAGCGTCTGAGGGGCAGCATCAGGTCTTCCCATCAAGCTGAGGTCAGAGTCTCCCCACCCACGGACCTCACCCTCGCTCTCCCCTCACAAATCTGACCTCTAACTGTAACTGCCTTGGCCACATTCCGTGGGTGTGGATGCTCCTGCTCGAAACGCACTTTCCAGCCCGCCAAATTCTTGGGAGAGTTTCTTCCACTCTCCAGGCGCTGAGAGCTACCAAGTTCAATCTGCCTTTCAGATTTTTTTTTTTCTTCCCATTACTAATGGAAGAAATCAAGACGCGCTGGGCAGAAGGGCCCTTCTCCCTCCAATCAGAGCCCAGCCCGGGGCCAGAGCAGGAAGCGCGGCGGTGGGATGCGCGGTGACAGCCCCTCGCCCCCCGGGACCCGCCGGCCACAGCAGAGGTCGGTGCGGCAGCTGCGCAACAGCCGTAGGCCCGCACTTCTCGCTTCCTCCCGCCAGGGATGTGAGACTATAAATCACGGGGCCGGGGCAGTGCGCCCCCACCAACCACTTCCCCCGCACACGGACCCCCACTACACGCGCGTCTCTGGCGGGGTCGACCCAGACGAGCCACAGGGCGGCACACAGCCCCACTAGCAGGACGGCCAGGACCCACGCGTGCCGGTCCACGCAGCCACGTATATAGTTGACAAAACACTCAGCCGTTATGTGGGGCCGGAAAAGAGCCCCCACCCAGAGTCAC
>NW_022294284.1:0-1312 GCF_002776525.5 Piliocolobus tephrosceles | reverse complement strand
GACTGCAAGTAAAGGGATAGAAAGAAAAAAGATATTCCATTCTAGTGTATACGAAGAAAAATAAGGGTAGCTATGTTTAGATAAAACACACTAGAAGTCAAGATTGTAAAAGAGAAAAATGTCACTACATAATGATAAATATCTCATTTCAGCAAGAGGATATATCCAATATAAATACTAATGCACACAACACTGCAACAGAAAAGTATATTAAAAAAACTAATTAATCTGAAGGAAGATACAGACTGCAATTTAGTAACCACTGAAAACTTCAACACACCACTTACAGTAATGGACAGATCACTAAAACAGAATATCCACAAGGAAACATTAGAGTTAAACAACACACTAGATCAAATAGGAATAACTGAAACTTACAGAATGTTTCACCCAATGGCAACAGAATAAACATTCTTTTTATCAACACATGAAAATGTTTTCAGAACAGGCTATATCTTAGGCCACTAAATAAAACAAATTTAGGTCAATAAATTGAAAAAAATAAAAATAATATTAAATATTTCTTCGGAACACACTGTAATACAAGTAGAAATACATAATAAGAGAAAACTCAAGAACTACACAAACACGTCAAAACTAAACAACATGCTCCTGAATGACCAATGGGTGGGTCAATGAATAAATGAAGAAGGAAAATTTGAAAAGTTCTTAAAAGACAACATAAAAAGGCTGAGAAACAGCAAAACTAGTACTAGGCATGAGGTATATAGCAATAAATATTTGAATAAAAATAGACTTTAATGGAAACTGAACAAGCTGCTCCTGAACGACTACTGGGTACATAACCAAATGAAGGCAGAAATAAAGATGTTCTTTGAAACCAATGAGAACAAAGATACAACACACCAGAATCTCTGGGACACTTTTAAAGCAGTGTGTAGAGGGAAATTTATAGCACTAAATGCCCACAAGAGAAAGCTGGAAAGAACTAAAATTGACAATCTAACATCACAATTAAAAGAACTAGAGAGGCAAGAGCAAACACATTCAAAAGCTAGCAGAAGGCAAGAAATAACTACGATCAGAGCAGAGCTGAAGGAGATAGAGACACAAAAAACCCTCCAAAAAATCAATGAATCCAGGAGTTGGTTTTTTGAAAAAATCAACAAAATTGACAGACCGCGAGCAAGACTAATAAAGAAGAAAAGAGAGAGGAATCAAATAGATGCAATAAAAAATGATAAAGGGGATATCACCACCGACCCCACAGAAATACAAACTACCATCAGAGAATACTATAAACACCTCTAGTTGATTTGCGTAGAGGTGTTTATAGTATTCTCTGATGGTA
>NW_022294283.1:0-1575 GCF_002776525.5 Piliocolobus tephrosceles | reverse complement strand
AAGATCACTTGAGCCCAGGAGTTCAAGACCAGCTTAGGCAAAAAAGGAAGACCTTGTCTCTACAAAAAAAATGTAAAATTAGCTAGGCATGGTGGTGTGTGCGTGCAATCCTAGCCACTCAGGAGGCTGAGGTGAGAGGATAGCTTGAGCCATCTGTTCAAGGCTCCAATGAGCTATGATAGTGCCACTGCACTCCAGCCTGGGTGATGGAGCCAGATCCTGTCTCAGAAATAAACATATTGTATATATTAATAAATTCATAATAAATGTATATTTATATATACATCTATGGATTATAATTATATATTTAGACATAATTTTTTCTGTTTTATTAATTTATTTATTTAGAGATGGAGTTTAACCCTGGTCACCCAGGCTGGAGTGCAACGATGTGATCTGGGCTCACTGCATCCTCCACCACCCGGGTTCAAGTGATTTTCCTGCCTCAGTCTCCTGAGTACCTGAGATTACAGGCACGCACCACCACGCCTGGTTAATGTTGTATTTTTAGTAGAGATGGGGTTTTCTCCATGTTGGTCAGGCTAGTCTCCAACTCCTGACTCAGGTGATCTGCCCACCTCAGCCTCCCAAATTGCTGGGACTACAGGTGTAAGCCACTGTGCCCAGCCTATATGATATAATTATATATTATAATTATGTATATTAATTTTATATAATTATATATGAATATAAATATAAAAATTTTCCTTGCCTTCTCTTGTTTCTACCTACAGTCAGTCCCATGACTTCAAATACTATCTACATGTAATAATTTTAAATGTGTATTATATATATACATATATATATATATATTTTGAGACGGAGTCTCGCCCTGTCGCCAGACTGAAGTGCAATGGCACTATCTAAGCTCACTGCAACCTCTGACTCTGGGTTCAAGCGATTCTCCTGCCTCAGCCTCCCAAGTACCTGGGCTTATAGGCGCCCACCACCACGCCCAGCTAAGTTTTGTATTTGTAGTAGAAATAGGATTTCGGCATGTTGGTTGGTTGGTTTCGAACTCCTGACCTTAATTGATCACCCGCCTTGGCCTCCTAAAACGCTGGGAATACAGGCGTGAGCCACCTTGACCAAAATGTTTTCCTGTTTCCAAACATTTTACATGAGAGGAAAGCGGAGAATAAATCATCTGACACTCTACTGTAAAAAAAAAATCTTTGCGCCTCTCTTCTTTTCACCTTTCCTAAGTGTATATATTACCAAAATGTCTTTAGGTTGAGGTCCCCCCGTGAAAAGTTTACAGGGTGTTGTGTCCTCAGCCACCCTCCTGTCTTTTCCTAGTCCTGGTATTTTAGAACTGTCTGGGGATGACCCAGGATACCCACTGTGGCCATGTCTATTGGAGGGTTTAGTGAGTATCAACCCCGGCATCATCTCATCCCCAAGGACAGCCTGAGGTAGGGGGTAGAGTCGCTCAGGGAGCAGCTGGATGCTCTTGGCCTTAGAGGAATCTCCTGGTATAGTTTCATCTAAAATGGTGACCCCTTAGGGGTATTAAAATTTTAAGACGTTGAAATGAATGGACAATACAACATAATGTCTTTAAAGCTAGGTCAT
>NW_022294282.1:0-1239 GCF_002776525.5 Piliocolobus tephrosceles | reverse complement strand
AAAGCTGTTCAGGAGTATTTGGGCTGGTTATGAAAATGCTGTTTGTATTCCCAGGGACAGACAAACGCCTACCCTGGTTAGAAGCTGCGCTGCTCAGCCTCCAGGGTAGAAAGCTCCCCACACCCTCTACCCAAGCAGAAGAGAAGCAAATGGGGTGGCCAGGTTCCAGAATGTGGACTGTTTAGTGTGGTTTCTGCAGTCCAGGTCACCGCCATGGGTGAAGCTCTTCCTTCCTTCTTTTCCACCCACATGGCCAAGGTCCTACGGCTGCTGTAGGGCCTCTTCCCTAGGATGAGTCAGCCCAGCCATTCCACTCCCCCTTCCTTTTTTTTTTTTTTTTTTGAGTCAGGGTCTCATTCTGTCATCCAAGCTGGAGTGCAGTGGCAGAATCTTAGCTCACTGCCACCTCTGCTTCCTGGGTTCAAGCAATTCTCCTGCCTTGGCCTCCCAAGTACCTGGGATTACAGGCGCCTGCCACCACACCCAGCTAATTTTTATATTTTTAGTAGGGACGGAGTTTCAACTTGTTGGCCAGGCTGCTCTCAAACTCCTGACCTCAGGGGATCCACGTGCCTCAGCCTCCCAAAGTGCTGGGATTACAGGCATGAACCACTGCATCTGGCCGAGTCAGCCCAGCCATCCTGACTTTTTGTTCTGGCAAAATTACTCTCTTCCACGTCTACCTTCCAAGTAGCTAAATCAGAGATCTGATCTGGTCTTGGGGCAGGCTTGAAGAATCCCTGTTTTTGGTCCTCAAGAGGTCCTACCAGGGTCTGGGACAATTCAAAGACTTGTGTTCTTAAAAAGGAAAGAATCTTGGCCAGGTGTGGTGGCTCAAGCCTGTAATCCCAGCACTTTGGGAGGTCGAGGCGGGCAGATCACGAGGTCAGGAGGTTGAGACCATCCTGGCTAACACCGAGAAAACCCGTCTCTACTAAAAGATACAAAAAACTAGCCGGGCGTGGTGGCAGGCACCTGTAGTCCCAGCTACTCAGGAGGCTGAGGCAGGAGAATGGCGTGAACCCGGGGGGTGGAGCTTGCAGTGAGCCAAGATCGCACCACAGCACTCCAGCCTGGGGCACAAAGCAACACTCCGGCTCAAAAAAAAAAAAAAAAAAAAAGAAAAAAAAAACCCTCACATACACGGCTCTTGCAGAGCTCAGGCGAGCCCGAATCAGAGGCAAGGCTTGGGAGGCGGCCCTCAGGTTTGGGTGTGCCATCTATGATAACAGCTAAGAG
>NW_022294281.1:0-9735 GCF_002776525.5 Piliocolobus tephrosceles | reverse complement strand
GCCATACTGTTTTCCATAATGGTTGAACTAGTTTACAATCCCACCAACAGTGTAAAAGTGTTCCTATTTCTCCACATCCTCTCCAACACCTGTTGTTTCCTGATTTTTTAATGATTGCCATTCTAACTGGTGTGAGATGGTATCTCATTGTGGTTTTGATTTGCATTTCTCTGATGGCCAGTGATGATGAGCATTTTTTCATGTGTCTGTTGGCTGTATGAATGTCTTCTTTTGAGAAATGTCTGTTCATATCCTTTCCCCACTTTTTGATGGGGTTGTTTGTTTTTTTCTTGTATATTTGTTTGAGTTCTTTGTAGATTCTGGAAATGAGCCCTTTGTCAGATGAGTAGATTGCAAAAATTTCCTCCCATTCTGTAGGTTGCCTGTTCACTCTGATGGTAGTTTCTTTTGCTGTGCAGAAGCTCCCATCTAACTGTAATTTTATATCTCATGACCAATATCTCCTCAACACTTTCCCACTCCTATCACCCTAGACTCTGGTAATAACCATTCTACTATCTACCTCTATGAGATTAACATTTTAAAATTCCACATATAAATGATGAATGCACATTTGTCTTTCTGTGTCTTGCAATTCCATTTAACATAGTGTCCTGGGGTTCATCCATTTTGTCACAAAAGACAAAATTTTATTTTATTTTATTTTATTTATTTTTTACTGTTGAATAGCATTCCATAATGTGTATATACCACATTTTCTTTAACAGTTCCTCTGTTGATAGACATTAAGTTGCTTCCATATCTTAGCTATTCTGAATAATGCTGCAATAAACATGAAAATGTAGATACCTTGTTGACATGTTGATTTTTATTTTCTTTGGATATAAACTCAGCATTGGGATTGCTGGATAATATAATAGCTCTAGTTTTAATTTTTTGAGGAAACTCTATATGGTTTCCATAATCACTGTACAAATTTACATTCCCACCAGCATTGTACAGGGTTCCTTATTCAACAGTTATTTATTGTCTTTCTGATATTAGCCATTCTAACATGTGTGAGGTGATACCTCATAGTGGTTTTGATTTTCATATCCTTGATGATTAGTAATGTTGAAAGTTTTTTATATACCTGTTGGCTATTTGCATGTCTTTTGAAAAATGTCTATTTGGATCTTTTTCCCATTTTTTAAAATCAGGTTGCTTTTTCATTATTCACTTGTGTTTCTTCTATATTTTGGATATTAACCCCTTATCAAACGTATAGTTTGAAAATAATTTCTCCCATTCTGTAGGTTGTTTATTAAATCTGTTGATTTCTTCCTTTGCTGTACAGAACTTTTTTAGTTTAATGTAATCCCATTTATCTATTTTTGCTTTTGTTGTCTGTGTTTGATATAAAAAAATCATTGCTCCAATCAATGTTAGATCTCATGATCAATGTTTTTCCCCTATGTTTCATTCTAGAGGTTTCATAGTTTCAGAGCTGAGATTTAAATCTTTAATCTATTTTGAGTTGATGTTTGTGTATGATTAGATATAAAGGCTTATTTTCATTCCTCTGCATGTGGATATCCAATGTTCCCAGAACCATTTATTGGAAAAACTGTGCTTTCCCCATTGTGTATTTTGGTACCTTGTTGAAAATACAGTGGCTATAAATACATGGAGTTACTTCTTGTCTCTGTGGTCTGTTTCATGGGTCAATATGTCTGTTTTTATGTAAGTACCATGCAGTTTTGGTTAACATAACTTTTAATATATTATGAAGTCGGGTAGTGTGATGACTTCAGCTTCATCCCTTTTGCTCAAGATCATTTTGGTTATTAGGAAACTTTTATGGTTTCACACAAAGGTTATTTTTTTTCTGTTTCTGTGAACAATATCACTGATATTTTGATAAGGATTATATTGAATCTATAGATAATTTGGGGTAATATTATCCGTGAACACAAGATGTCTTTTTATTTATATGTTCTTCAATCTCTTTCGTCAATGTTTTTATAACGTTCAGATAGATATCTGAAAGTAGATATCTTTTATATCCTTGAATAAATATATTTCTAAATATTTTATCCATGTTGAGATCATAATAAATGGGACTGTCATCTAGATTTCGTTTTCATATAGTTCACTGTTAGTTTATAGAAATACTATTGATTTTTGTATGTTGATTTTGTAGCCTGAAAGTTTACTGAATATGAAAACTAGTTCCAATAGTATTTTTTGGTAGAGTCTCTAGGTTTTCTCTATATAAAATCACATTGTTGGCAACCAGTACCAGGGGCGATTTAACTTTTTCCTTTCCAATATGGGTGCCTTTTATCTATTATTTTGCCTAATTTTCCCTTACTGTGCTTTAATAAATATGACTGAATTTTTTTCTTTAACAGTAGGATCTGAGTACAGGTTGTGTGTCACTACAGACAATATGGATGCCTTTTATTTATTATTTTGCCTATTTAGCCTAAAGCTAGGACCTTTATAGTAGGTTGAATAGAAGTGGTGAGAGTGGCGATCCTTGTCATTTTCCAGATCTTAGTGGAAAAGATTTCAGTTTTTCCCCATTGAGTATGATGTTAGCACTGGGTTTGCTATACATAGCCTTTATTGTGTTGAGGTACATTTTTTCCATACTTAATTTGTTGAAAGTTTTTTTTTTTATTTTGAAAGAATGTTGAATTTTGTCAAGTTTTTTCTGTAGCCATTAAAACGATCATATGATTTTGCTCCTCATTCTATTAATATGGTGTATCACATTTACTAATTTGTATAGGTCAAATGATTCCTGAATCACAAGGATGAACCTCACTTGATCATGGTGAATGTTCTTTTGTTTTCAAATCTTTCTCATTAATAATTATGGATACATAATAGTTGTACATATGTATTGGGTACTTGCGATATTTTGATAGAAGCATACAATGTGTAATGATCAAATCAGGGTAATTGCAGTATCTATTACTTCAAGCATTTATATCTTTGTGTTAGAAACATTCCAATTCCACTCTTTTAGTTAATTTGAAATAGACAATAATTTATTGTTAACTATATTTGCTCTATTGTGCTAACAAACATGATATCTCATTTCTGCATTTTTGTACCCATTAACCATCCTTTCATTATCTCTACATCCCCACCACCCATTCCAGTGACTAGTATCCATCCTTCTATTCTATTTTTATGAGTTCAGTTTTGTTTTTGTTTTTATGTTCTTTTTTTGTTGTTGTTTATTTCTTTTTTAGCTCTCATGAATCAGTGAGATCATGTAATATTTGTCCTTGTACAACTGGATCATTTTATGTATATCCAGTTCCATCCATGTGGTTGCAAATGACAAGATCTCATTCCTTTTACAGCTGAATGATACTTCATTGTGTTGATGAACACTAACATTGATTCCATATCTTGGCTATTATGAATAGTGCCGCAGTAAACATGGAAGTACAGATATCTCTTCAATATACTACTTTCCTTTCTTTGGGATGTACCCAGTGGTAAGATTGCTGGATCATATGGTAGTGCTATTTTTCATTTTTAAAAGAACCTTGATACTGTTCTCCATACTGGTTGTACTAATTTACCTTCCCACCAAAAAGTAGAAGGATTCTCCTTCTTTACATCCTTGCTAGCACTGGTTATTGCCTGACATTTTTGTGATAGCCATTTTAAGTGGAGTGAGATCATATCTCATTGTAGTTTTGATTTGCATTTATCTGATAATTAGTGATGCTGAGAATTTTCTCATATAAATTTTGGACATATCAACTTCTTATTTTGAAAAATGTCAGATTATTTTTATTTCCTATGGAGTGGAGTTCCTAATATATTCTGTTTTTTAATCCCTTGTCAGATGGGTTGTTTGGAAATAGCTTCTCTCATTCTGTGAGTTTTCCCTTCACTTCATTGTTTCCTTTGGTGTGCAGAAGCTTTTTACCTTGATACAATTCCATTTGTCTAATTTTGCTTGGTTGTCTGTAATTTTGAGGTATTACTCAATAAATTTTTGCCCAAACCAATGTCTTGGAGTGTGTCTTCAATGTAAAGAATCAATATTGTTAAAATGCTCATATTAATCAAAGCAATCTACAGATTCAATGAAATTGATATCAAAACACCAAGGACATTTTTCATATAAATAGATTAAATTATCATAAAATTTATATGGATCAACAAAAACTTCAGAACAGTCAAACCATACTGAGTAAAAAGAACAAACCTGGAGACATCACACTACTAGACTTCAAATTATACTATAAAGCTATGTTAACCCAAAGAGCATTGCACTGGCATAAAAACAAACATATAGACTAATGGAACAGAATAGAGATCCCAGGAATAAACCCATGCATTTACAATCAACTTGTATTTGATAAAGGTGCCAAAAACAAATTATGGGAAAAGGAAAGCGTATTCAATAAATATTGCTGGAAAAACTGAGTGTGCATCCATATGCAGAAAAATAAAACTAGACCCCTATTTGTTCTCATACACAAAAATCAAATAAAAATGGATTAAAGATTTAAATCAAGGACCTAAAACTATCAAACTACTAGAAGAATTATATTTTTGATGTGTTAATTTCTGTTTGCTAGTATAAAGAGTTTTGCTTCCATATTCATTAGGGATATTGACCTGTAATGGTTATTTTTCGTTGTTGTTTTTCTGGTTTGTTTCATTTTATTTTGTTTTGTAGTGTCATTGTCTAGCATTGGTTACCAGGGTAATGCTGACCTTATAAAATGAGTTTGGAAGTATTTTCTTATCTTTAAAATTCTGAAATAATTTGAAAATAATGATGTTAGTTGTCTCTTAAATATTTCATAGAATTCAGACATGAATCCATCTTATCCTGGATTTTTCTTTGATTGGAGATTTTTTATTACTGATTAAGTGCTATTATTGTTCTTTCGGATTGGTTATTTATTTGTAGTTCAATCTTGGTACATTATGTGTCAACAAAATCATCAATTTCTTCTAGATTATTCAATTTGCTGGTGTTTAATTGTTCATCATATTCTCTTTGGTTCTTTCATACTGCTGAGGTATTAGATGAAAAAGTCTCCTTTTTATTTCTGATTTTACCTATATAAGTCTTCCCTCTTTTTGTCTTAGTACAGCTAAAATTTGTCAATTTTGTCTTTTCAAAACACTATCTCTTTGTTTCCTTGATTTTTTGCCTTATTATTTTAGCCTCCACTTTCATTCATCTCTGCTCTGATCTTCATTACTTGATTCCTTCTAATAATTTGGGGTTTAGTTTGTTCTTATTTTTTCTAGTTCCTTGAGGAACACCATTACATTGTCCATTGTCTACGTTTTTTTTTTTTTCTCTCTTTTATGACATAGGCATTTTTTCTTAGTCCTTTTCCATTATTTATAACAGAATACTTGAAATTGGATAATTTATAAATAAAATGATTTTTTTTTCTTACATTTCTGGAAGTTAGAAAGTCCCAGGTCAAAAGGGAGGATCTGGTGAAGGACTTTTTTTCTAGTGAAGACTATTTGCAGAGTCCAGAAGTGATGTAGGAATCACAGTGAGAGGGGTGATCATGCTAGCTCAGGTCTCTCTTCCTCTTATAAAGTCACAATCCCACTTTCATGATGACCCATTAATTCATTAACCCATCAATACATTAATCCATAAATAGATTAATCCATTCTTGAGGGCAGACCACTTAAGACTCAATCACTTCTTAAAGAATCCCTCACGATGTTGCCACATTGGTGACAACATTTAGGCACGAATTTTGAAGGGACCAAATATTCAAAGCATAGAATATTTATTGCTATAAATTTTGTTTTAACTGTTTTTGCTGCATTCCTTGAGTTTTGGTATGTGTTTTTTATACTTTCATGTGTCATAAGATATTTTCAAATTTAACTTTTAACTTCTTCATTGGCCTGGTTGTTCAGGATTGTTTGATTTTCACACTTTTGAAAGTTTCTAGAAGTTTCTTTAGTTATTAGTTTCTAGTTTCATACTTGGTAATATTTCAATTGGCTATTACAAATAGTGGTGCGATGAACATGGAAGTTTAGGTATCTCTTTGATGTACTGGGTTTCCTTTCTTTGGGACATACTCAGCAGTAAAATAGCTGGTAAGCAAACTCGGTAAAATTTCAACCTTCTTGAATTGGTTAAGACTTATTTTGTGATGTAACATATGATCTATCCTAGAGAATGTTCATGTGTACTTGAGAAGAATTTGTATTCTGCAGTTGTTGGATAGCATGTTCTGTATATGTCTGTTAGGTACATTCGGTTTACAGTGTGTTTTAAGTTTGATATTTTCTCATTGATTTTTCTCTCTGGTCTATTCATATATGATCTATTCATATATGTTGGGTACATATATATTATTATTGTTATATTATTTTGCTGAATTTACCACTTTATTATTATATGATGACTTTGTTGGTTTTTGCAGTTTTCAATTTAATATCTATTTTCCTGATATAAGCATAGCTTCTCTCTCTCTCTCTTTTGGTTACAGTTTACATAGAATTTCTTTTATAATCCTTTCACTTTCAATATGTGGGTGTCCTTTTCCTTAAAGCTGAAGTGAGTCTCTTGTAGATATTACATAGTTGAATATTTTTTCATTCCTTTCAGCTACGGAATGATTAGAGAACTTAATCCATGCATATTCAGGATAATTATTGATAGTTACAGGCTTATTACCACCATTTTGTTTATTGTTTTCTGATTGTTTTGTAGATCCTTTGTTGCTTTCTTCCTTTTTTACTAAATTCTTTGTAATTACATAATTTTCTCTAGTGTTATGTTTGGATATATTTTTACTTTTCATTTTTGTGTACCTACTATAGATTTTTACATTGTGGTTACCATGAGGATTACAAAAAATATCTTTTAGTTTTAATATGTTATTCTAAGCTGATAACAACTTAACTTTGATCCCACACACACAAAAAAAGACTCTACACTTTTTTACTTCACTCTGTCCCCCAAATTTTGAATTTCTGATGTCAAAATTGACATCTTTTTATAATGCATCCTTCCTGACACATTATTATAGCTAAAATTATTGGTAATACTTTTGTCTTTTAATCTTTCATACTAAAGATGTGATTTACACACCACCATGATAGTATTAGAGTATTCTGGATTTTAGTATGTGCTTACTTTTACTAGTCAGTTTTACATTTCATTAGCACTCTTTTCATAGCATAAAAAAATATTTTAAACATTTCTTTTAAGTCATATCTGATGGTGATGAACTCTCTCAGCTTTTGTTTGTCTGGGAAAGTATTTTTTTTATCTCTCCTTTATTTCTGAGACATAGTTTTGCTGAATTTAGGATTATTGGTTGGCAATTTTGTTTTTGTTTTTGCTTCTGGTTTTTCTTTAGCACTGTGAATATTTCATCTGAGAAACCTGCTGCTAGGTGTGTTGGAACTCCCTTAGGTGTTACTTGCTTTTCTCTTGCTGCTTTCAGTACCCTTTCACTGTTTTTGATCATTGACAATTTGATTATAATAGGTCTTTAGGTAGCCTTATTTGAATTGAATCTGATTAAAGACCTTTGGCCTTACTGTACCTGGATATTTATATTTTTCTCTGTGTTGGGACATTTTTCTGCTACTATGTTTTTAATCTTTCTGGTCTTTTGTTTTTCTTGAAGACTTTGACTTAAATATTCACATTCTTGATGCTGTACCATAAATTTCATAAGTTTTGTACATTACTTTTTATTATTTTTCTTCTCAAAGTGTATACATTCAAATAACCTGTCTTAAAGTTCACAGATCTTTTCTTCTACCTGATCAATTCTGCCATTGATGTTCTCTATTGCATTTTTCATTTTGTTCATTTTATGTTTATGCTGTGAGATTTCTGTTTAATTTTATTATTTTAATCTCTATTAAATTCTTTTTTCTGCTAATATATTGTTTTTCTCAATTTATTAAGTTGCTTTTCTATATTTTCTTGAAGTTCACTGAACTTTCTTTAAAAAATTATTTTGAATTTCTTGTCAGACAGTTCATAAATCCCTATGTCTTAGGTTTATTCACTGGCATCTGCATTTTTCTGTGTGGTAATCATGTTTCCCTGATTGTTTTTCATCCATGTGATCATGCATTCATGTCTGCACATTTGAGGAAGTCGGTATTTATTCCAGTTCTCAGACTGTCTTTGTATGGAAATGCCCTTCAAGAGTAAGACTATCCAAAGATTTGAACAGGCTGTCTGGTATAGTCCCTGAGCCCAGTATATGTGACAAACCTACTGCTAACATCATACTCAGTGGGAAAATCGGAATGTCCTTTCTCTAAGAAGTAGAATGAGATATTATCACCACTCATTCAACATGGCATTGAAAGTTCTAGCCAAAGCATTCAGGCAAGTGAAATAAATAAATGCCATCCAATTTGGAAAAGAGGAAATAAAACTCTCATTCTTTGCAGATGACGTGACACAATTTTATGTATAGTAAAATCTAAGGATTCCACCAAAAAACTCTTAGAACTAGTAAACAAATTCAGTGAAGTTATGGGCTACAAAATCAGCATGCAAAATCAGTAGCATTTCCACATACCAATAGCAAACTAGCTGAAGAAGAAATCAAGAAAGTAATTTCATTTAAAACGGCTATGAAATAGCACCGGCCAGGTGCTGTGGCTCATGCCTGTAATCCCAGCACTTTGGGAGGCCAAGGTGGGCAGATCATGAGGTCAGGAGATTGAGACCACCCCGGCCAACATGGTGAAACCCCGTCCCTACTAAAATACAAAAAATTAGCCAGGCATGGTGGCATTCAACTGTAGCCCCAGCTAGTCGGGAGGACGAGGCAAGGGAATTGCTTGAACCCAGAAGGCAGAAGTTGCAGTGAGCCAAGATCACACCACTGCACTCCAGCATGGCGACAGAGCAAGACTCCATCAAGAAATAAGTAAGTAAATAAATAAATAAATAAATAAAAAGGAAAAAGAAAGAAAGAAAAATAACTAGTAATAAATTTAACCAAGAAAGTGAAAGACCTCGAAAAGTAAAACTACAAAACAACTAAGAAAGAAATTGAAGCGGGCACAAATAATAAAAAGATATCCAAGCTCATGGGTTAGTGTAATTCATATTGTTAAAACGACTGTACTATTCAGAGCAATCTATAGATTCAATGCAATCTCCAACAATATACCAATGCCATATAAAAAAAAAGAAAACTAAACTTTGTTCGGAACCACAATAGATACAGAATAGCCAAAGCAATACTGAGCCAAAAGAATGAAGAATGAGTGGTGAGAGAGGGCATCCCTGTCTTGTGCCAGTTTTCAAAGGGAACTTTTCCAGTTTTTGCCCATTCAGTATGATATTAGCTGTGGGTTTGTCATAAATAGCTCTTATTATTTTGAGGTACGTTCCATCAATACCGAATTTGTTGAGCGTTTTTAGCATGAAGGGCTGTTGAATTTTGTCAAAAGCCTTTTCGGCATCTATTGAGATAATCATGTGGTTCTTGTCTTTGGTTCTGTTGATATGCTGGATTATGTTGATTGATTTGCGAATGTTGAACCAGCCTTGCATCCCAGGGATGAAGCCCACTTGATCATGGTGGATAAGCTTTTTGATGTGCTGCTGAATCCGGTTTGCCAGTATTTTATTGAGGATTTTTGCATCGATGTTCATCAGGGAGATTGGTCTAAAATTCTCTTTTTTTGTTGTGTCTCTGCCAGGCTTTGGTATCAGGATGATGTTGGCCTCATAAAATGAGTTAGGGAGGATTCCCTCTTTTTCTATTGATTGGAATA
>NW_022294280.1:0-1290 GCF_002776525.5 Piliocolobus tephrosceles | reverse complement strand
TTTTTTGCTACTGATTATCAAGAAACATTGGTAGAAGAGAGGAGGACGCCCTACCAAATATTTGTCCGCTATTCTTTGTAGCCATGAAGCTATCTCAGCAAATAGATTAAAGCATGCAAAAAAAAGAGCAAATTTTGCTCCCATTCTAAAAACTCCCAAATGCGTAATGTAAACATCACTTAAAATTTATACCATCCATACTTTGTTATTGTTTATCTATTTAATGCCAAACAAATCATGTCCTACAAGCAATAAAAGTCACTGTATCCTTCTACAGGTGCCAAAGAGTAAATTGAGACAATTCCAAGATATACAGTGCTGAGCAGTGGACCTAGTGCCTAAATGTAAGCAATGCATTTTCATTTTGCAAAAAAGGCATTATCCACTGTGAGTTATAATCACTGTATTATAGAAATGCCACCTGAGCAATTAAGTGTTTTACTGGGTCTGAGAATAGAAGCACTGTTATCCTTGAATTTTGTGTCCAGATGTCACACAGAGCTGCTTTCCAACATGGTAGCCATTGGTCATGTTGGCTTTTGAGTCCTTGAAATGTGGCTAGTCCAAATTGAGGCATGACATAGTTATAATTCACACGCAAGCTTTCAAAGACTTTGTACAAAAAATTCTGTAAAATATCCCATAATTTTTATATTAATTGAATCTTGAAATTTAAAAAAACTTGGATATGTTGAGATAAATATATATACTGTTAAAAAAAGGCTGGGCACGGTGGCTCAAGCCTGTAATCACAGCACTTTAGGAGGCCGAGATGGGTGGATCACGAGGTCAGGAGATCGAGACCATCCTGGCTAACACGGTGAAACCCCGTCTCTACTAAAAAATACAAAAAATTAGCCGGGCGAGGAGGCGGGCGCCTGTAGTCCCAGCTACTCGGGAGGCTGAGGCAGGAGAATGGCGTGAACCCGGGAAGCGGAGCTTGCAGTGAGTTGAGATCCGGCCACTGCACTCCAGCCTGGGCGACAGAGCGAGACTCCACTCAAAAATAAATAAATAAATAAATAAATAAATAAATAAAAATAAAAATAAAAATAATTTACCTGTTTCTTTTTAATGTGACAACTAGAAACTTGAAGTTTACATGTGTGCTTACAAAGACTCTCTCCTTTGGATAGAACCTTTAATCGAGCTCCTCTGAGTCCTCTACTTGACTCGGTCTGACCTCAGGCTTCCTTTTCTGTCCTTATAGAATACAGTTCAAGCAAGAATCTCGGTAAGTCAATTTAGGGAAAATCTCCCATGCTTGGTATGTAATTACTCTAGATATCT
>NW_022294279.1:0-1337 GCF_002776525.5 Piliocolobus tephrosceles | reverse complement strand
AATACAGGAGCACCCAGATTCATAAAGCAAGTCCTTAGAGACTTACAAAGAGACTTAGACTCCCATACAATAATAATGGGAGACTTCAACACTCCACTGTCAACATTAGACAGATCAACGAGACAGAAAGTTAACAAGGATATCCAGGAATTGAACTCATCTCTGCACCAAGCGGACCTAATAGACATCTACAGAATTCTCCATCCCAAGTCAACAGAATATACATTCTTCTCAGCACAACATCACACTTATTCCAAAATTGACCACATAATTGGAAGTAAAGCACTCCTTAGCAAATGTAAAAGAACAGAAATTATAACAAACTGTCTCTCAGACCACAGTGCAATCAAACTGGAACTCAGGACTAAGAAACTCAATCAAAACCGCTCAACTACATGGAAACTGAACAACCTGCTCCTGAATGACTACTGGGTACATAACGAAATGAAAGCAGAAATAAAGATGTTCTTTGAAACCAATGAGAACAAAGATACAACATACCAGAATCTCTGGGACATATTTAAAGCAGTGTGTAGAGGGAAATTTATAGCACTAAATGCCCACAAGAGAAAGCAGGAAAGATCTAAAGTTGACACTCTAACATCACAATTTAAAGAACTAGAGTGGCAAGAGCAAACACATTCAAAAGCTAGCAGAAGGCAAGAAATAACTAAGATCAGAGCAGAGCTGAAGGAGATAGAGACACAAAAAACCCTCCAAAAAATCAATGAATCCAGGAGTTGGTTTTTTGAAAAGATCAACAAAATTGACAGACCGCTAGCAAGACTAATAAAGAAGAAAAGAGAGAGGAATCAAATAGATGCAATAAAAAATGATAAAGGGGATATCACCACCGACCCCACAGAAATACAAACTACCATCAGAGAATACTATAAACACCTCTACACAAATCAACTAGAAAATCTAGAAGAAATGGATAATTTCCTGGACACTTACACTCTTCCAAGACTAATCCAGGAAGAAGTTGAATCCCTGAATACACCAATAGCTGGCTCTGAAATTCAGGCAACAATTAATAGCCTACCCACCAAAAAAAAGCCCAGGACCAGATGGATTCATAGCTGAATTCTACCAGAGGTACAAGGAGGAGCTGGTACCATTCTTTCTGAAACTATTCCAATCAATAGAAAAAGAGGGAATCCTCCCTAACTCATTTTATGAGGCCAACATCATCCTGACACCAAAGCCTGGCAGAGACACAACAACAAAAAAGAGAATTTTAGACCAATATCCCTGATGAACATCGATGCAAAAATCCTCAATAAAATACTGGCAAACCGGATTCAGCAGCACATCAAAAAGCTTATCCACCATGA
>NW_022294278.1:0-1419 GCF_002776525.5 Piliocolobus tephrosceles | reverse complement strand
AGTTCCACACATTGCTTCTTGGCAGAGTTTGCTAAGGCTGTTGTTTTGGATTCTGCGAAGTGATATTTGGGAGCTCATTGACGGCTACGGTGAAAAAGGATATATCCTCAGACAGAAAGTGGCAAGAAGCATTCTGAGAAACTGCATTGTTGTGCGTGAGAGCAACTCACAAAGTTACACTTTTCTCTTCAGCTATCAGTTTGCTAAGGCAGGTTGCTTGGAATCTGCTATGGGATTCTTCTTAGCACAATGAAGCTTATGGTGACAAAGCAAGTGTCGTCAGAGGAAAACTGCAAAGAAGCTTTCTTAGAAACTTCTCTGTGATGTGTGAATTCATCTCACAGAGTTACACTTATGTTTCATGGAGCAGGCCACTAGCCCTGTCTTTGTGGAAATTCAGAAGGTCTAACTTGGATGGCCTAGAGTCCTACGCAGATAAATGGGATATCTTCAGTGAAAAACGGGAAAGAAGTTTTCTGAGAAACTTCTTTGTGATCTGTGAATTCGACTCACAGAGTTACATCTTTGTCCTCAAGAAGCAGTTTCCAAGACGCTTTTTGTACAATCTGCAAGTTGATATTTGTGTGCCAATTGGGGCACATGGTGAAAAAGGAAATATCATCATTTAATAACTAGAGGGAAGCTCTCTGAAAGATTGCTTTCTGATATGTGACTTCATCACACAGAGTTCCACACATTGCTTCTTGGCAGAGTTTGCTAAGGCTGTTGTCTTGGATTCTGCGAAGTGATATTTGGGAGCTCATTGAGGGCTAAGGTGAAAAAGGATATATCGTCAGACAGAAAGTGGCAAGAAGCATTCTGAGAAACTGCATTGCTGTGCGTGAGAGCAACTCACAAAGTTACACTTTTCTCTTCAGCTATCAGTTTGCTAAGGCAGTTTGCTTGGAATCTGACCTGGGATTCTTCTTAGCGCAATGAAGCTTACGGTGACAAAGCAAGTCTCCTCAGAGGAAAACTGGAAAGAAGCTCTCTCAGAAACTTCTCTGTGATGTGTGAATTCATCTCACAGAGTTACACTTATGTTTCATGGAGCAGGCCACTAACACTGTCTTTGAAGAAACTGAGAAGTTCTAACTTGGATGGCATAGAGTCCTACGCAGGTAAATGGAATATCTTCAGTGAAAAACGAGAAAGAAGATTTCTGAGAAACTTCTTTGTGATCTGTGAATTCGACTCAGAGAGTTACATCTTTGTCCTTAAGAAGCAGTTTCTAACACTCTTTTCGTACAATGTGCAAGTTGATATTTGGCAGGCATTTGGGGCCCATGGTGAAAAAGGAAATATCATCACATAATAACTAGAGGGAAGCTATCTGAGAGATTGCTTTCTGATATGTGACTTCATCACACAAAGTTCCACACATTGCTTCTTGGCAGAGTTTGCTAAGGCTGTTGTTTT
>NW_022294277.1:0-5278 GCF_002776525.5 Piliocolobus tephrosceles | reverse complement strand
CCAAGCACCATTTATTCAATGGGGAATCCTTTCCCCATTTCTTATTTGTGTCAGCTTTGTCAAAGATCAGATGGCTGTTGATGTGTGATATTATTTCCACGGGCTCTGTTCTGTTCCATTGGTCTATATCTCTGTTTTTGTATCAGTATCATGCTGTTTTGGTTACTGTAGCCTTGTAGTATAGTTTGAAGTCAGGTAATGTAATGTTTCCAGCTTTGTTCTTTTGACTTTGGATTGTCTTGGCAATGCGGGGTCTTTTTTGTTTCCACATGAACTTTAAAGCAGATTTTTCCAATTCTGTGAAGCAGGTCATTGGTAGCTTGATGGGGATGGCACTGAATCTAAAAATTACCTTGGGCAGTATGGCCATTTTCAGAATATTGATTCTTCCTATCCATGAGCATGGAATGTTCTTCCATTTGTTTGTGTCCTCTTTGATTTCACTGAGCAGTGGTTTGTAGTTCTCCTTGAAGAGGTCCTTTACATCCCCTGTAAGTTGGATTCCTAGGTATTTTATTCTCTTTGAAGCTATTGTGAATGGGAGTTCATTCATGATTTGGCTCTCTGCTTGTCTGTTACTGGTGTATAAGAATGCTCGTGATTTTTGTACGTTGATTTTGAATCCTGAGACTTTGCTGAAGTTGCTTATCAGCTTAAGGAGATTTGAGGCTGAGAAAATGGGGTTTTCTAAATATACAACCATGTCATCTGCAAATAGGGACAATTTGATTTCTTCTTTTCCTAACTGAATAAATTTTATTTCTTTCTCTTGCCTGATTGCCCTAGCCAGAACTTCCAACACTGTGTTGAATAGGAATGGTGAGAGAGGGCATCCCTGTCTTGTGCCAGTTATCAAAGGGAATGCTTCCAATTTTTTCCCAATCAATATGATACTGGCTGTAGGTTTATCATAAATAACTCTTATTATTTTGAGATACATTCCGTCGACACCGAATTTATTGAGAGTTTTTAGCATGAAGGGCTGTTGAATTTTGTCAAAGGCCTTTTCTGCATCTATTGAGATAACCATGTGGTTTTTGTCTTTGGTTCTGGTTATATGATGGATTACGTTTACTGATTTGTGTATGTTGAACCATCCTTGCATCACAGGGATGAAGCCCACTTGATCATGGTGGATAAGCTTTTTGTTGTGCTGTTGGATTCTGTTTGCCCGTATTTTATTGAGGATTTTTGCACTGATGTTAATCAGGGATATTGGTCTAAAATTCTCTTTGTTGTGTCTCTGCCAGGCTTTGGTATCAGGATGATGTTGGCCTCATAAAATGAGTTAAGGAGGATTCCCTCGTTTTCTATAGTTTGGAATAGTTTCAGAAGGAATGGTACCAGCTGCTCCTCATACCTCTGGTAGAATTCAGCTGTGAGTCCATCTGGTCCTGGACTTGTTTTGGTTGGTAGGCTATTAACTCTTACCTCAAAATCAGAGTCTGCTATTGGTCTATTCAGGTATTCAACTTCCTCCTGGCTTAGTCTTGGGAGAGTGTAAATGTCCAGGAAATTATCCATTTCTTCTAGGTTTTCTAGTTTATTTGTGTAGAGGTGTTTATAGTATTCTCTGATGGTAGTTTGTGTTTCTGTAGGGTCAGTGGTGATACCCCCTTTATCATTTGATTCTTCTCTCTTTTCTTCTTTATTAGTCTTGCTAGCAGTCTGCCAATTTTGTAGATCTCTTCAAAAAACCAATTCCTGGATTCATTGATTTTTTGGAGGGTTTTCTGCTCTGATCTTAGTTATTTCTTGCCTTCTGCTAGCTTTTGAATGTGTTTGCTCTTACCACTCTAGTTCTTTTAATTGGAATGTTAGAGTGTCAATTTTAGATCTTTCCTGCTTTCTCTTGTGGGCATTTAGTGCTATAAATTTCCCTCTACACACTGCTTTAAATGTGTCCCAGAGATTCTGGTATGTTGTATCTTTGTTCTCATTGGTTTCAAAGAACATCTTTATTTCTGCCTTCATTTCCTTATGTACCCAGTAGTCATTCAGGAGCCGGTTGTTCCGTTTCCATGTAGTTGAGCGGTTTTGATTGAGTTTCTTAATCCTGAGTTCTAGTTTGATGGCACTGTGGTCTGAGAGACTGTTATAATTTCTATTCTTGTACATTTGCTGAGGAGTGCTTTACTTCCAATTATGTGGTCAATTTTGGAATAAGTGCAATGTGGTGCTGAGAAGAATGTATATTCTGTTGACTTGGGGTGGAGAGTTCTATAGATGTCTATTAGGTCCGCTTGGTGCAGAGATGAGTTCAATTCCTGGATATCGTTGTTAACTTTCTGTCCCGTTGATCTGTCTAATGTTGACAGTCTAGTGTTGAAGTCTCTTATTATTATTGTGTGGGAGTCTACGTCTCTTTGTAAGTCTCTAAGAACTTCCTTTATGAATTTGGGTGCTCCTGTATTGGGTGCATATATATTTAGGATAGTTACCTCTTCCTGTTGAATTGATCCCTTTACCATTATGTAATGGCCTTCTTTGTCTCTTGATCTTTGATGGTTTAAAGTCTGTTTTATCAGAGACTAGGATTGCAACCCCCCCTTTTTTTTTTGTTCTCCATTTGCTTGGTAGATCTTCCTCCATCCCTTTATTTTGAGCCTATGTATGTTTCTGCATGTGAGATGGGTCTCCTGAATACAGCAGAGTGATGGGTCTTGACTCTTTATCCAGTTTGCCAGTCTGTGTCTTTTAATTGGAGCATTGACTCCATTAACTTTTAAGGTTAATATTGTTATGTGTAAACGTGATCCTGCCATTATGATATTAACTGGTTATTTTGCTCATTAGTTGATGCAGTTTCTTCCTAGCCTCGATGGTCTTTACATTTTGGCATGTTTTTGCAGTGGCTGGTACCGGTTGTTCCTTTCCAGGTTTAGGGCTTACTTCAGGGTCTCTTGTAAGGCAGGCCTGGTGGTGACAAAACCTCTAAGCATTTGCTTATCTGTAAAGAATTTTATTTGTCCTTCACTTATGAAACTTAGTTTGGCTGGATATGAAATTCTGGGTTTAAAATTCTTTTCTTTAAGAATGTTGAATATCGGCCCCCACTCTCTTCTAGCTTGTAGATTTTCTGCCGAGAGATCTGCTGTTAGTTGATGGGCTTCCTTTTGTGGGTCACCCGACCTTTCTCTCTGGCTGCCCTTAAGATTTTTTCCTTCATTTCAACTTTGGTGAATCTGGCAATTATGTGTCTTGGAGTTGCTCTTCTGGAGGAGTATCTTTGTGGCGTTCTCTGTATTTCCTGAATTTGAATGTTGGCCTGTCCTACTAGGTTGGGGAAGTTCTCCTGGATGATATCCTGTAGAGTGTTTTCCAACTTGATTCCATTTTCCCCCTCACTTTCAGGCACCCCAATCAGACGTAGATTTGGTTTTTTTACATAATCCCATACTTCTTGCAGGCTTTGTTCATTTCTTTTTTCTTTTGGTTTCTCTTCTCAGTTCATTTCATTCATTTGATCCTCCATCGCTGATACTCTCTCTTCCAGTTGATCAAGTCGGTTACTGAAGCTTGTGCATTTGTCACGTATTTCTCGTGTCATGGTTTTCATCTCTGTCATTTCATTTATGACCTTCTCTGCATTAATTAATCTGGCTGTCAATTCTTCCACTCTTTTTTCAAGATTTTGAGTTTATTTGCGCTGGGTATGTAATTCCTCCTTTAGCTCTGAGAAGTTAGATGGACTGAAGCCTTCTCTCATCTCGTCAAAGTCATTCTCTGACCAGCTTTGATCCATTGCTGGCGATGAGCTGCGCTCCTTTGCAGGGGGAGATGTGCTCTTATTTTTTGAATTTCCAGCTTTTCTACCCTGCTTCTTCACCATCTCTGTGGTTTTATCTGTCTCTGGTCTTTGATGATGGTGACGTACTGATGGGTTTTGGTATAGGTGTCCTTGCTGTTTGATAGTTTTCCTTCTGACAGTCAGGGCCCTCAGCTATAGGTCTGTTGGAGATTGCTTGAGGTCCACTCCAGACCCTGTTTTTCTGGGTATCAGCAGCAGAGGTTGCTGAAGATAGAATATTGCTGAACAGCGAGTGTACCTGTCTGATTCTTACCTTGGAAGCTTCCTCTCAGGGGTGTACTCCACCCTGTGAGATGTGGGGTGTCAGACTGCCCCTAGTGGGGGATGTCTCCCAGTTAGGCTACTCAGAGGTCAGGGACCCGCTTGAGCAGGCAGTCTGTCCCTTCTCAGATCTCAACCTCCGTGTTGGGAGATCCAGTGTTCTCTTCAAAGCTGTCAGACAGAGTCGTTTGCATCTGCAGAGGTTCTGCTGCTTTTTTGTTGTTGTTATTTAGCTGTGCCCTGTCCCCAGAGGTAGAGTCTACAGAGACAGGCAGGTTTCCTTGAGCTGCTGTGAGCTCCACCCAGTTCGAGTTTCCCAGCGGCTTTGTTTACCTACTTAAGCCTCAGCAATGGCGGGTGCCCCTCCCCTAGCCTCACTGCTGCCTTGTGGTTAGATCCCAGACTGCTGTGCTAGCAATGAGGAAGGCTCCGTGGGTGTGGGACCCTCACGGCCAGGTGTGGGATATATTCTCCTGGTGTGTCCGTTTGCTTAAAGCGCAGTATTGGGGTGGGAGTTACCCGATTTTCCAAGTGTTGTGTGTCTCAGTTCCCCTGGCTAGTAAAAGGGATTCCCTTCCCCCTTGCACTTCCCAAGTGAGGCGATGCCTCGCCCTGCTTCAGCTCTTGCTGGTCGGGCTACAGTAGCTGACCAGCACCGCTTGTCTGGCACTCCTTAGTGAGATGACCCCAGTACCTCAGTTGAAAATGCAGAAATCACCAGTGTTCTGTGTTGCTCGCGCTGGGAGTTGGAGACTGGAGCTGTTCCTATTCGGCCATCTTGCTCCGCCCCTCCTTCATTATTATTTTATACTTTTCATTGTAGAGACCTGTTATGTTCTTGGTTAAGTTTATTTCTAGGTATATATTTTTGTAGGTATTATAAATGAAATTGCTTTCTCAATTTCCTTTTCATATAATTCACTTTGGTGTATAGAAATGTTGGCTTTGTATCCTGAAACTTAACTAAATTTGTTTATTCTAATAGTTTTTTTGCTGGAATTTTTAGGGTGTCCTATTTGTACAATCATGTCATATGCAAACAGGGACAGCTTCCTCCTTTCCAATATCTATGCACTTTTATTCTTTATTTTGCCAGATTACTCTGGTTAAGACTTCTAGTACTGTGTTGAATAAAGATAATGAAAATGGGCATCTTTGTCCTGTTCTAGAAAAAGTTTTCAACTTTTACCCATTCAGAGAGCTGTG
>NW_022294275.1:0-1356 GCF_002776525.5 Piliocolobus tephrosceles | reverse complement strand
ACTAATTAATGCAGAGAAGGTCATAAACGAAATGACAGAGATGAAAATCATGACACGAGAAATACGTGACAAATGCACAAGCTTCAGTAACCGACTTGATCAACTGGAAGAAAGAGTATCAGCGATGGAGGATCAAATGAATGAAATGAAGCGAGAAGAGAAACCAAAAGAAAAAAGAAGAAAAAGAAATGAACAAAGCCTGCAAGAAGTATGGGATTATGTCAAAAGACCAAATCTACGTCTGATTGGGGTGCCTGAAAGTGAGGGGGAAAATGGAACCAAATTGGAAAACACTCTACAGGATATCATCCAGGAGAACTTCCCCAACCTAGCAGGGCAGGCCAACATTCAAATTCAGGAAATACAGAGAACGCCACAAAGATACTCCTCCAGAAGAGCAACTCCAAGACACATAATTGCCAGATTCACCAAAGTTGAAATGAAGGAAAAAATCTTAAGGGCAGCCAGAGAGAAAGGTCGGGTTACCCACAAAGGGAAGCCCATCAGACTGACAGCAGATCTCTCGGCAGAAACTCTACAAGCCAGAAGAGAGTGGGGGCCAATATTCAACGTTCTTAAAGAAAAGAATTTTAAACCCAGAATTTCATATCCAGCCAAACTAAGTTTCATCAGTGAAGGAGAAATAAAATTCTTTACAGATAAGCAAATGCTTAGAGATTTTGTCACCACCAGGCCTGCCTTACAAGAGACCCTGAAGGAAGCCCTAAACATGGAAAGGAACAACCGGTACCAGCCATTGCAAAAACATGCCAAAATGTCAAGACCATCGAGCCTAGGAAGAAACTGCATCAACTAATGAGCAAAATAACCAGTTAATATCATAATGGCAGGATCAAGATCACACATAACAATATGAACCTTAAATGTAAATGGACTAAATGCTCCAATTAAAAGACACAGACTGGCAAACTGGATAAAGAGTCAAGACCCATCAGTCTGCTGTCTTCAGGAGACCCATCTCACATGCAGAGACATACATAGGCTCAAAATAAAAGGATGGAGGAAGATCTACCAAGCAAATGGAGAACAAAAAAAAGCAGGGGTTGCAATCCTAGTCTCTGATAAAACAGACTTTAAACCATCAAAGATCAAAAGAGACAAAGAAGGCCATTACATAATGGTAAAGGGATCAATCCAACAGGAAGAGCTAACTATCCTAAATATATATGCACCTAATACAGGAGCACCCAGATTCATAAAGCAAGTCCTTAGAGACTTACAAAGAGACTTAGACTCCCATACAATAATAATGGGAGACTTCAACACTCCACTGTCAACATTAGACAGATCAACGAGACAGAAAGTTAACAAGGATATCCAGGAATTGAACTCATC
>NW_022294274.1:0-3901 GCF_002776525.5 Piliocolobus tephrosceles | reverse complement strand
AATGGACTAAATGCTCCAATTAAAAGACACAGACTGGCAAACTGGATCAAGAGTCAAGACCCATCAGTCTGCTGTCTTCAGGAGACCCATCTCACATGCAGAGAAGTACATAGGCTCAAAATAAAGGGATAGAGGAAGATCTACCAAGCAAATGGAGAACAAAAAAAGGCAGGCGTTGCAATCCTAGTCTCTGATAAAACAGACTTTAAACCATCAAAGATCAAAAGAGACAGAGAAGGCCATTACATAATGGTAAAGGGATCAATTCAACAGGAAGAGCTAACTATCCTAAATACGTATGCACCCAATACAGGAGCACCCAGATTCATAAAGCAAGTCCTTAGAGACTTACAAAGAGACTTAGACTCCCATACAATAATAATGGGAGACTTCAACACTCCACTGTCAACATTAGACAGATCAACGAGACAGAAAGTTAACAAGGATATCCAGGAATTGAACTCATCTCTGCAGCAAGGAGACCTAATAGACATCTACAGAACTCTCCACCCCAAATCAATAGAATGTACATTCTTCTCAGTACCACATCACACTTATTCCAAAATTGACCACATAATTGGAAGTAAAGCACTCCTCAGCAAATGCACAAGAACAGAAATTATAACAGACTGTCTCTCAGACCACAGTGCAATCAAACTAGAACTCAGGACAAAGAAACTCAATCAAAACTGCTCAACTACATGGAAACTGAACAACCTGCTCCTGAATCACTACTGGGTACATAACGAAATGAAGGCAGAAATAAAGATGTTCTTTGAAACCAATGAGAACAAAGATACAACATACCAGAATCTTTGGGATACATTTAAAGCAGTGTGTAGAGGGAAATTTATAGCACTAAATGCCCACAAGAGAAAGCTGGAAAGATCTAAAATTGACAC
Source organism: Piliocolobus tephrosceles (assembly GCF_002776525.5). Lineage (NCBI taxonomy): Eukaryota > Metazoa > Chordata > Mammalia > Primates > Cercopithecidae > Piliocolobus > Piliocolobus tephrosceles. The sequence continues at coordinate 2,999 of NW_022294274.1, read as the reverse complement.
TCTAACATCACAATTAAAAGAGAAGCAAGAGCAAACACATTCAAAAGCTAGCAGAAGGCAAGAAATAACTAAGATCAGAGCAGAACTGAAGGAGATAGAGATACAAAAAACCCTCCAAAAAATCAATGAATCCAGGAGTTGGTTTTTTGAAAAGATCAACAAAATTGACAGACTGCTAGCAAGACTAATAAAGAAGAAAAGAGAGAAGAATCAAATAGACACAATAAAAAATGATAAAGGGGATATCACCACCAACCCCACAGAAATACAAACTACCATCAGAGAATACTATAAACACCTCTACGCAAATAAACTAGAAAAATCTACAAGAAATGGATAATTTCCTGGACACTTACACTCTTCCAAGACTAAACCAGGAAGAAGTTGAATCCCTGAATAGACCAATAGCAGGCTCTGAAATTGAGGCAATAATTAATAGCCTACCAACCAAAAAAAGTCCAGGACCAGATGGATTCACTGCTGAATTCTACCAGAGGTACAAGGAGGAGCTGGTACCATTCCTTCTGAAACTATTCCAATCAATAGAAAAAGAGGGAATCCGCCCTAACTCATTTTACAAGGCCAACATCATCCTGATACCAAAGCCTGGCAGAGACACAACAAAAAAAGAGAATTTTAGACCAATATCCCTGATGAACATCGATGCAAAAATCCTCAATAAAATACTGGCAAATCAGATTCAGCAGCACATCAAAAAGCTTATCCACCATGATCAAGTGGGCTTCATCCCTGGGATGCAAGGCTGGTTCAACACACGCAAATCAATAAACATAATCCAGCATATAAACAGAACCAAAGACAAGAACCACATCATTATCTCAATAGATGCCGAAAAGGCCTTTGACAAAATTCAACAGCCCTTCATGCTAAAAACGCTCAATAAATTCGGTATTAATGGAAAGTATCTCAAAATAATAAGAGCTATTTATGACAAACCCATAGCCAATATCATACTGAATGGGCAAAAAGTGGAAAAATTCCCTTTGAAAACTGGCACAAGATAGGGATGCCCTCTCTCACCACTCCTATTCAACATAGTGTTGGAAGTTCTGGCTAGGGCAATCAGGCAAGAGAAAGAAATCAAGGGTATTCAGTTAGGAAAAGAAGAAGTCAAATTATCCCTGTTTGCAGATGACATGATTGTGTATTTAGAAAACCCCATTGTCTCAGCCCAAGATCTCCTTAAGCTGATAAGAAACTTCAGCAAAGTCTCAAGATACAAAATTAATGTGCAAAAATCACAAGCATTCTTATACACCAGTGACAGACAAACAGAGAGCCAAATCATGAATAAACTTCCATTCACAATTGCTTCAAAGAGAATAAAGTACCTAGGAATCCAACTTACAAGGGATGTAAAGGACCTCTTCAAGGAGAACTACAAACCACTACTCAGTGAAATCAAAGAGGACACAAACAAATGGAAGAACATACCATGCTCATGGATAGGAAGAATCAATATCGTGAAAATGGCCATACTGCCCAAGGTTATTTATAGATTCAATGCCATCCCCATCAAGCTACCAATGAGTTTCTTCACAGAATTGGAAAACACTGCTTTAAAGTTCATATGGAACCAAAAAAGAGCCTGCATTGACAAGACAATCCTAAGTCAAAAGAACAAAGCTGGTGGCATCACGCTACCTGATTTCAAACTATACTACAAGGCTACAGTAACCAAAACAGCATGGTACTGGTACCAAAACAGAGATAACAGAGATATAGACCAATGGAACAGAACAGAGTCCCCAGAAATAATATCACACATCTACAACCATCTGATCTTTGACAAACCTGAGAGAAACAAGAAATGGGGCAAGGATTCCATATTTAATAAATGGTGCTGGGAAAATTGGCTAGCCATAAGTAGAAAGCTGAAACTGAATCCTTTCCTTACTACTTATATGAAAATTAATTCAAGATGGATTAGAGACTTAAATGTTAGACCTAAAACCATAAAAACCCTAGAACAAAACCTAGGTAGTACCATTCAGGACATAGGCATGGGCAAGGACTTCATGTCTAAAACACCAAAAGCAATGGCAGCAAAAGCCAAAATTGACAAATGGGATCTAATTAAACTAAAGAGCTTCTGCACAGCAAAAGAAACTACCATCAGAGTGAACAGGCAACCTACAGAATGGGAGAAAATTTTTGCAATCTACTCATCCGACAAAGGGCTAATATCCAGAACCTACAAAGAACTCAAACAAATTTACAAGAAAAAAACAACCCCATCAAAAAGTGGGCAAAGGATATGAACAGACATTTCTCAAAAGAAGACATTCATACAGCCAAAAGACACATGAAAAAATGCTCATCATCACTGGCCATCAGAGCAATGAAAATCAAAACCACAATGAGATACCATCTCACACCGCTTAGAAAGGCAATCATTAAAAAGTCAGTAAACAACAGGTGCTGGAGAGGATGTGGAGAAATAGGAACACTTTTACACTGTTGGTGGGATTGTCAACTAGTTCAACCATTATGGAAAACAGTATGGCAATTCCTCAAGGATCTAGAACTAGGTGTACCATATGACCCAGCCATCCCATTAGTGGGTATATACCCAAACGATCATAAATCATGCTGCTATAAAGACACATGCACACGTATGTTTATTGCGGCACTATTCACAATAGCAAAGACTTGGAATCAACCCAAATGTCTATCAGTGACAGACTGGATTAAGAAAATGTGGCACATATACACCATGGAATACTATGCAGCCATAAAAAAGGATGAGTTTGTGTCCTTTGTAGGGACATGGATGCCGCTGGAAACCATCATTCTTAGCAAACTATCACAAGAAGAGAAAACCAAACACCGCATGTTCTCACTCATAGGTGAGAACTGAACAGTGAGATCACTTGGACTCGGGAAGGGAAACATCACACACCAGGACCTATCATGGGCAGGGGGGAGGGAGGAGGGATTGCATTGGGAGTTATACCTGATGTAAATGATGAGTTGAT
>NW_022294273.1:0-1342 GCF_002776525.5 Piliocolobus tephrosceles | reverse complement strand
ACAGGCAACCTACAGAATGGGAGAAAATTTTTGCAATCTACTCATCTGACAAAGGGCTCATTTCCAGAATCTACAAAGAACTCAAACAAATATACAAGAAAAAAACAAACAACCCCATCCAAAAGTGGGCAAAGGATATGAACAGACATTTCTCAAAAGAAGACATTCATACAGCCAACAGACACATGAAAAAATGCTCATCATCACTGGCCATCAGAGAAATGCAAATCAAAACCACAATGAGATACCATCTCACACCAGTTAGAATGGCAATCATTAAAAAATCAGGAAACAATAGGTGTTGGAGAGGATGTGGAGAAATAGGAACACTTTTACACTGTTGGTGGGATTGTAAACTAGTTCAACCATTATGGAAAACAGTATGGCGATTCCTCAAGCATCTAGAACTAGATGTACCATATGACCCAGCCATCCCACTACTGGGTATATACCCAAAGGATTATAAATTATGCTACTACAAAGACACATGCACACGTATGTTTATTGCGGCACTATTCACAATAGCAAAGACTTGGAATCAACCCAAATGTCCATCAGTGACAGACTGGATTAAGAAAATGTGGCACATATCCACCATGGAATACTACACAACCATAAAAAAGGATGAGTTTGCGTCCTTTGTAGGGACATGGATGCAGCTGGAAACCATCATTCTTAGCAAACTATCACAAGAAGAGAAAACCAAACACCGCATGTTCTCACTCATAGGTGGGAACTGAACAATGAGCTCACTTGGACTCGGGAAGGGGAACATCACACACTGGGGCCTATCATGGGGAGGGGGGAGGGGGGAGGGATTGCATTGGGGAGTTATACCTGATATAAATGATGAATTGATGGGTGCTGACGAGTTGATGGGTGCAGCACACCAACATGGCACATGTATACATATGTAACCTGCACGTTATGCACATGTACCCTAGAACTTAAAGTATAATAAAAAATAAAAAAATAAAAAAAAAAGAAAGAAGCTTTCCGAGAAACCACTTTCAGATGTATGACTTCATCTCACACAGTTACACTGTTGTTTTCATTGAGCAGTTTACTGACACTGTTTTTGAGGTATCTGCAAAGGGATGTATGGGAGCGCATTGAGTCCTATGGTGAAAAAGGAAATATCCTGAGATAAAAACTACAAGGAAGCTGTCTGAGGAACCACTTTGTGATGTGTTAATTCATCTCACAGAGTTACATGATTCTTTACATGGAGCAGTTTGGGTACCACTGTTTTGGGGTTATCTGAGAGGGGATATTTTAAATCACATTGAAATCTCTGGTGACAAAGGAAACATACTCAGACTAAAGGTAGAAAGAAGCTTTC
>NW_022294272.1:0-1723 GCF_002776525.5 Piliocolobus tephrosceles | reverse complement strand
GAGAGACAGTTTGTTATAATTTCTGTTCTTTTACATTTGCTGAGGAGTGCTTTACTTCCAATTATGTGGTCAATTTTGGAATAAGTGTGATGTGGTGCTGAGAAGAATGTATATTCTGTTGACTTGGGGTGGAGAGTTCTATAGATGTCTATTAGGTCCGCTTGGTGCAGAGATGAGTTCAATTCCTGGATATCCTTGTTAACTTTCTGTCTCGTTGATCTGTCTAATGTTGACAGTGGAGTGTTGAAGTCTCCCATTATTATTGTATGGGAGTCTAAGTCTCTTTGTAAGTCTCTAAGGACTTGCTTTATGAATCTGGGTGCTCCTGTATTGGGTGCATATATATTTAGGATAGTTAGCTCTTCCTGTTGAATTGATCCCTTTACCATTATGTAATGGCCTTCTTTGTCTCTTTTGATCTTTGATGGTTTAAAGTCTGTTTTATCAGAGACTAGGATTGCAACCCCTGCTTTTTTTTTGTTCTCCATTTGCTTGGTAGATCTTCCTCCATCCCTTTATTTTGAGCCTATGTATGTCTCTGCATGTGAGATGGGTCTCCTGAAGACAGCAGACTGATGGGTCTTGACTCTTTATCCAGTTTGCCAGTCTGTGTCTTTTAATTGGAGCATTTAGTCCATTTACATTTAAGGTTAATATTGTTATGTGTGATCTTGATCCTGCCATTATGATATTAACTGGTTATTTTGCTCATTAGTTGATGCAGTTTCTTCCTAGGCTCGATGGTCTTTACATTTTGGCATGTTTTTGCAGTGGCTGGTACCGGTTGTTCCTTTCCATGTTTAGGGCTTCCTTCAGGGTCTCTTGTAAGGCAGGCCTGGTGGTGACAAAATCTCTAAGCATTTGCTTATCTGTAAAGAATTTTATTTCTCCTTCACTGATGAAACTTAGTTTGGCTGGATATGAAATTCTAGGTTTAAAATTCTTTTCTTTAAGAACGTTGAATATTGGCCCCCACTCTCTTCTGGCTTGTAGAGTTTCTGCCGAGAGATCTGCTGTCAGTCTGATGGGCTTCCCTTTGTGGGTAACCCGACCTTTCTCTCTGGCTGCCCTTAAGATTTTTTCCTTCATTTCAACTTTGGTGAATCTGGCAATTATGTGTCTTGGAGTTGCTCTTCTGGAGGAGTATCTTTGTGGCGTTCTCTGTATTTCCTGAATTTGAATGTTGGCCTGCCCTGCTAGGTTGGGGAAGTTCTCCTGGATGATATCCTGTAGAGTGTTTTCCAATTTGGTTCCATTTTCCCCCTCACTTTCAGGCACCCCAATCAGACGTAGATTTGGTCTTTTTACATAATCCCATACTTCTTGCAGGCTTTGTTCATTTCTTTTTCTTCTTTTTTCTTTTGGTTTCTCTTCTCGCTTCATTTCATTCATTTGATCCTCTATCGCTGATACTCTTTCTTCCAGTTGATCGAGTCGGTTACTGAAGCTTGTGCATTTGTCACGTATTTCTCGTGTCATGGTTTTCATCTCTGTCATTTCGTTTATGACCTTCTCTGCATTAATTAGTCTAGCTGTCAATTCTTCCACTTTTTTTTCAAGATTTTTAGTTTCTTTGCGCTGGGTACGTAATTCCTCCTTTAGCTCTGAGAGGTTTGATGGACTGAAGCCTTCTTCTCTCATCTCATCAAAATCATTCTCTGACCAGCTTTGATCCGTTGCTGGCGATGGGCTGTGCTCCTTTGCAGGAGGAGATGCGCTCTTA
>NW_022294271.1:0-1203 GCF_002776525.5 Piliocolobus tephrosceles | reverse complement strand
TGCTACAAATTAATTAGGCAAATATATCTTGAAAATGGCTTTCTAGGTCTCTGTCGGCTGCTCAGCTGCGCTCCAGTCAGCCCAGGCGCCGGGGTGAAGAGCAAACGCTGCGAGGCGGCGGCCTGAGTGTATTCTGATGGTGGATTCTGCTAATTGAGTTTTGAATGCTGAAGGAGTCTTGCATACGTGGGATGCTCCTTTTGGTCTTGGTATTTTACTTTCTACTTTGTAGGTGAAATTTTGAGAAAAAGCAAAGTTAAGAGTTGTGCTCAAGATCACAGAGATAGGGGCGGAGCAAGATGGCCGAATAGGAAGAGCTTCAGTCTCCATCTCCCAGCGCGAGCGACACAGAAGACCAGTGATTTCGGCATTTTCAACTGAGGTACTGGGGTCATCTCACTCGGGAGTGCCGGAAAATCCGTGCGGGTCAGCTGCTGCAGCCTGACCAGCGAGAGCTGAAGCAGGGCGAGGCATCGCCTCACCTGGGAAGCGCGAGGGGGAAGGGAGTCCCTTTTCCTAGCCAGGGGTACTGAGACACACAACACCTGGAAAATCGGGTAACTCCCACCCCAATACTGTGCTGTAACACTGGCACACCTGAGATTATATCCCACACCTGGCTGGGAGGGTCCCACGCCCACGGAGCCTCCCTCCTTGCTAACACAGAGGTCAGCGGCAATCTAATCGCAAGGCAGCAGCGAGGCTGGGGGAGGGGCGCCCGCCATCGCTGAGGCTTAAGTAGGTAAATAAAGCCGCTGGGAAGCTCGAACTGGATGGAGCTCACAGCAGCTCAAGGAAACCTGCCTGTCTCTATAGACTCCGCCTCTGGGGACAGGGCTCAGCTAAAGGAGCAGAAGCCTGTGCAGACGCCAACGACTCTGTCTGACAGCTTTGCAGAGAGCAGTGGATCTCCCAACACAGAGGTTGAGATCTGAGAAGGGGCAGTCTGCCTGCTCAAGTGGGTCCCTGACCCCTGAGTAGCCTAACTGGGAGACATCCCCCACTAGGGGCAGTCTGACACCCCACACCTCACAGGGTGGAGTACACCCCTGAGAGGAAGCTTCCAAAGCAAGAATCAGACAGGTGCACTCGCTGTTCAGCAATATTCTATCTTCTGCAACCTCTGCTGCTGATACCCAGGCAAACAGGGTCTGGAGTGGACCTCAAGCAATCTCCAACAGACCTATAGCTGAGGGTCCTGAC
>NW_022294269.1:0-6191 GCF_002776525.5 Piliocolobus tephrosceles | reverse complement strand
GGGAGGGGAGGGGAGGGGAGGGAAGGGGAGGGAAAGGAGAGTGTTCAAGAGGGGTGGATTCTCTAACTTTTTTTCTCCAGGGGTGTGTTTAAGTGTAAGTTCAAGGCTCTTGAAAGTAAGGGGCTGTCCAGGTGGCCCTGAGCCAGGTCTCACTCTGGTAGGGAAGATGCCAACTTCTCTGCCAACTCTGCCAGAACATCTCAAGCTTTCTGTTTTCTATGCTCCAGGCCAGGTCCAAGTGCCCAGGCTCCTGGAGGGGCTTTATAAGGAAGACAAATGTCTCTTTAATGGTGACCTTAATTAGGGACTTCAGCAAGGTCTGGATGGGTAGGAAGGCAACTGATCTAGCCACCCCACCCTGGCGATACTCCTCTTTGAGTACCCACATCCAGGTCCTGGCATGTTAGACAAAGGCCACCCACCATCCTCCAGGGATCACACTCAGTTTCTCCAAACTGTCTGGCACCTTGAGTCCTCAGGCCTGAGAAGACATTTCCTGTTCCCAAGCACAGGTGTACTGGCTTCCTGCTGGCTGGGTCCCTGCCCCCGGGGCCAGATCTTGCTTTCTGCAACAGATAATTTTATTTAAAAGCACCCCTGCCCAGGCGCAGTGGCTCACACCTGTAATCCCAGCACTTTGGGAGGCAAGGCAAGCGGATCACTTGAGGCCAGGAGTTCAAGACCAGCCTGGCCAACATGGTGAAACCCCGTCTCTACTGAAAATACAAAAATTAGCCGGGCATGGTGGTGCATGCCTGTAATTCCAGCTCTTCAGTGGGCTGAAGCATTGAACCCAGGAGGCAGAGGTTGCTGAGCCGAGATTGCACCACTGCACTCCAGCCTGGGTGACAGAGCGAGACTCCATCTCAAAAAACAACAAAATAAAAACAAAATACCACATGTGAAACTCTAGTCATCCCTTTGTCTTCCTTTGCCCCAGTGTTGGTTGGGCTTCTCTAGTCACTTGGGTCGTAAAATCTCATCAAAGGTGATGCAAGCAGGGGAGCTCACCTCTCCTGCTTGGGCCTCAGCTTTCCCTTCTTAAAATGGATTGCCAATCTCTTAAGATGTTGGAGAGTCATCATCAGATGGTTTTTTAAATTGCGTGCACAATTTCTCTATCTTCAGATGCGCTGACTACAAGAGTCTATCGTGGATGGAAATGGAGTTTGTGTACAGAGTCACTCTGTTGCTGCTGTTGGTACAGATCGCTTCCCAAAGGAAATAAATTACATTTCATTCTCTATATATTGTTTACTTTATAGTCTCTTGATCTTACTTTGCTGACTTCTTGTTGTAGATTTTTCGGTAGCTTGCTTCCCACTTAATCACAACAGCTTCTGTAAATGTTAGCGAGTTGTGTTATGGGGATTTGCTACCAGCATTTCACAATGGTTACTGAACATGGAAACCCCTTTTTATTCTACCAAAAAAAAAAAAAAAACCTTGGTGAATATTCCCCTCACTTACAAAAAATATATAGACCCCTAAAATGATTTTCCAATGAGCAGATTTTATTTCATGTTAACCATGCAACAACTCAAAACTTATTTAGGGTTGTTCTGTATTTGTGGTTTTATGAGGAGTTCACTGTTTACTTAGCATGTGCATTTCTGATGAGCCTGTTCATTATAATCTAATCAGTCACTATTCAAAATTCTAACAGAAGAAAGACTTTCTTCTCCCACCTCCTGGCAGATCTAGTTAACCAAGACACACCCATTTATACTACTTCTTATCATGCTATTTTTTCAGGAGGCTCTTTTCTGAGTGTGTTTATCAGGTTCATTTTATGCTAGGCATCTAATCTTCCCAACTATCTTAGGAGACAAGTCCTATCCCAGAACCCATTTTACAGATGAGATAACTGAGGCCCAGAGAGGTGAAGTGATTTACCCGAGGGCACACACCCTGGAAGTACAAGGCAGAACATGAACTTTGGCCACTATGACCTCCTGTACTAAGATGAAGCAAGAGAACTCCCCTGTCCCCAGTGCTTCAGACACTCTCTGCCCCTTTTTTACCAGCCAGGTGTGACCCCCCCCCCCCCACCCAGTTGTCTTACAGGGGCCTGCAGCAATACCGCTGGGCCACTTAGCAGCCACCCGCTCTTAAGTGGCCTCATCATTCGGAGACTCTGTTTTCTTATCCATAATGTGGGCGTAATTATATGGACCTCACGGGAAAGTTAGTAATAATAATAAGCACGGGCATGTTTACTAAGATCTTTGAATGTGCCAGGTACTGAGCCAGTTACTTTGCACCATGGTCTTATTGAATCCTCCCAACACCCCTTCGAAGTAGATACTATTATGATCAGTCTTTACAGATGGGAAAACCGAAGGACAAAATGAAATGTCCAGAATGTGCCACCACCCAGACGTAAGCCACAGTCCCTTTGTTGCTCTCACTCCTTCTGCCCCTAGCCCTCCTAGGTTCTATTCTCTACACAGCAGCCAGAGGGATCCTGTTCAAATCTAAGTCGGATCATGTCACACCACTGCTCTAAACTCTTCCATGGCTCCCATCTCACTCAGACACGTCGCCATGGCCTGCAGGGTCCTATGGAAACAGGCTTTGTGCCCTGGCCCTCAGACCTCGTTTTTTCCAGCCTTCCCAGTGCACACCCTGCTACAGGCATGCTGACTGCCCTGCGGCTGTTTCACACACTCAAGTCCCTGGCCCTTGCAGAGCCCTTTTGCCCAGGGCATTCATACAGCTCCCTTCCTCGCTTCTGTTGGGTCAGATGCTCCCATATGAGAAGCCCTCTTAGACCACTGCACTGAAGACATCATGCCCCTCCCTCTCACACCCCTCACTATGTTTACTTTTCTTTTAGCATCTAGAGTCACCTGACTGGCTGGGCAAGGTGGCTCACACTTATAATCCTAGTATTTTGGGAGGCCGAGGTGGGAGCATAGCTTGAGGCCAGGTGTTCCAGACCAGCCTGGGCAACATAGTGACACCCTGTCTCTACAAAAAATACAGAAAATTTAATAGGTCTTTACATGTGACAGAAAAATTAAAAAAAAAAAAAAAAAAAAAAGCCAGGCTTGGTGGTGCATGCTGGTGGTGCCAGCTACTCAGGAGGCTGAAGTGGGAGGATCACTTGAGCATGGGCAGTTGAGGCTGCAGTGAGCAGTGATCACACCAATGCATTCCAGCCTGGGTGACAGAGTGGGACTCTGTCTCAAAAAAGGAAAAAAATTTAGGCTGGGCACAGTGACTCACGCCTGTAATCCCAGCACTTTGGGAGGCCAAGGCAGGCAGATCACCTGAGGTCAGGAGTTTGAGACCAGCCTGACCAACATGGAGAAACCTCGTCTCTACTAAAAATACAAAAATTAGCCAGGCATGGTGGCGGGTGCCTGTAATCCCAGCTACTTGGGAGGCTGAGGCAGAAGAATCACTTAAACCCAGGAGGTGGTGGTTGCAGTGAGCTGAGATCATGCCACTGCACTCCAGCCTGGGCGACAGAGTGAGACTCAATTTCAAAAATAAAAAATAAGCCAGTTGCGGTGGCTGACTCCTGCAATCCCAGCACTTTGAGAGGCCGAGGCGAGAGGATCACGAGGTCAGGAGATCGAGACTATCCTGGCTAACACGATGAAACACCATCTCTACTAAAAATACAAAACATTAGTCGGGCATGGTGGCACGCTCCTGTAGTCCCAGCTACTCAGGCGGCTGAGGCAGAAGAATTGCTTGAACCCAGGAAGCGGAGTTTGCAGTGAGCCGAGATCACGCCACTGTACTCCAGCCTGGGCGACAGAGAAAGACTTTGTCTCAAAAAAAAAAAAGATAAATAAATAAATAAAAAATTTTGAAAAATGGAGAAACGATTAAAGTCACCTAACATATCATCCGTTTATCTTTATATATTTTTGCCTGTCTTCCCCTCCATCTATTAGAATGTAAACCTCATGAGGGCAGGGTTTTGAGGGGTTTTTCCCCTGTTTGTTTACTGCCATATCCACAGTGCCTGTAATTTTGCTGGCATTTAACAAATATTTGCTGAAGGAAGGAATACACAATAATCCAGTACTATACAGTAAGCCCCCACCAGTGCTTGGCATAAAGTAAGTGTCAATAAATGCTAAGCTGTTATCCTCAGAGACGTTAAATCACCTTGGGCCACGGGCAGCTCTTCTCCTTGGCAGGAGGATGAGGGCCCTGTCAACTCCAAGCCTCACTCCACCTCTGTTCAGAAAAACTCACTTCCATGGGAGCTGGAGGGCCAGTACCTCCCACCAGCAGCTGAGAGGGGACAGTAGCACTTTGCCGCTTGGCCTGGGGCGAGGTTGGGGTCACCAGACCACAGAGGAGGGATTTTCCTAGGTTTCTTGAGGAGCTGCAGGGGTCAAACTGCATCTTCAGCACCTCGAGCAGACAACTGCTTCCCGAGTCAGAATTAGGGTCAAATCATAGTCTAAGTATCTCTAGTAAGTTCTGTGCCCCCTCCACAGCAATGTGGCTAGCACTGGGAATTAAATTTTGTATAATAACCTGATTTTCTCTCTAATTTTGAAAGTAACACATGCTCCATAAAATATTCAAACATCAAAGAAATATGTACTTTAGAAAATGAAACACCCCTTTTCCCAACCCAGATAGCTACTATTAACAATTTGGCAGGCTGGATATTCATCTAGATTTTTTTCCTAAGCATATTCTATCATGTATTATTACTATTTTACTTACAAAAATGCAATTATCTTTTATATTCCTTTTGCACCTTGTTTTTCCCTAAGTTTATTGAGATGTAATTTACATGTAGTAAAACCCGCCATTGTTAGTGTAGTTCTCTGAGTTTTGACAAAATATCTACAGTCATATAAGCATTGCCATAATCAAGGTTTAGAACAGTTCCATTAACACCTTCCCCACCCCAAATTCCCTCCTGCTTCTTTGTAATCCATCACTTTCCTCATCCTTAGCTCCTGGCAATGATTACTCCATTTTCTGTCCAATTTTTCTTTCCCATAATGTCATATAAACAAAATCATAAGGCACAGAGCCATTTGTATCTGGTTTCTTTCACATAATACGTATGAGGCCCATCCATGGATCAGTGGTTCATTCCTTTTTACTGCTGTATAGTATTTCATTGTATGGATGTATCACAGTTTGTTTATCCATTGACCAGTTGAAGGATATCAGGGTTGTTTCTAGTTTTGGTATGATTACAGATCAAGCTACTATGAACATCCACATACAAGTTTTAGTGTTAGTTTAGTTTTACTGTTTCAATGCTAAGTGTCATTATTATTACTTTACTTTTTTTTTTTTTTAAGATGGAGTCTTGCTCTGTCACCCAGGCTGGAGTCAGTGGGGTGATTTCAGCTCACTACAACCTCCACCTCCCGGGTTCAAGTGATTCTCCTGTCTCAGCCTCCCGAGTAGCTGGGACTACAGGCGTCCACCACCACACCTGGCTAATTTTTGTATTTTTAGTAGAGATGGGGTTTCACCATATTGTCCAGGCTGCTTTCGAACTCCTGACCTCGTGATCCACCCACTTCGACCTCCCAAAGTCCTGGGATTACAGGCGTGAGCCACCGTGCCCAGCCCTTACTTTACATTTTAAATACCTTTTTGTCATTTCTTTTGGCTAAATACCCAGAAGTGAGATTGCTGGGTCATAGAGTAAGTATATATATTTATAAGAACCTGCTAAACTGTTTTCCAAGGTGTTTTTTCACTGCCCCTTGCTTTTTATTTCCTAACCTAAGAAATATATATTGCCTGATAATATGTATTTATTTGCTTGTGAAATCTTTCCCACTAGAATGTAAGGACATGGTCTCCTTTCTTCCCCATTGCATCTTTTTTACCTAGAACAATGCCCTGCACATAATATATGCTCAAGAAATGTGTGTTGGGGGCCCGGCATGGTGGCTTATTCCTGGAATCCCAGCACTTTGGGAGGCCGAGACAGGCAGATAGCCTGAGGTCAGCCTGGCTAACAGGGCGAAACCTGGTGTCTACTAAAAAAAAAAAAAAAAAAAAAAAAAAATACAAAAATTAGCCAGGCATGGTGGTGCATACTTGTAATCCCAGCTACTTGGGAGGCTGAGCAACAAGAATCACTTGAACCCGGGAGGCGGAGGTTGAAGTGAGCCAAAATTGCGCCCTGCACTCCAGGCTGGGCGACAGAGCAAGACTCTGTCTCCAAAAAAAAAAAAAAAAAA
>NW_022294268.1:0-6506 GCF_002776525.5 Piliocolobus tephrosceles | reverse complement strand
ATCTGCAAACAGGGACAATTTGACTTCTTCTTTTCCTAACTGAATACCCTTGATTTCTTTCTTTTGCCTGATTGCCCTAGCCAGAACTTCCAACACTATGTTGAATAGGAGTGGTGAGAGAGGGCATCCCTGTCTTGTGCCAGGTTTCAAAGGGAATTTTTCCAGTTTTTGCCCATTCAGTATGATATTAGCTGTGGGTTTGTCATAAATAGCTCTTATTCTTTTGAGGTACGTTCCATCAATACCGAATTTGTTGAGCGTTTTTAGCATGAAGGGCTGTTGAATTTTGTCAAAAGCCTTTTCTGCATCTATTGAGATAATCATGTGGTTCTTGTCTTTGGTTCTGTTTATATGCTGGATTATGTTTATTGATTTGCGAATGTTGAACCAGCCTTGCATCCCAGGGACGAAGCCCACTTGATCATGGTGGATAAGCTTTTTGATGTGCTGCTGAATCCCGTTTGCCAGTATTTTATTGAGGATTTTTGCATCGATGTTCATCAGGGGTATTGGTCTAAAATTCTCATTTTTGTTGTGTCTCTACCAGGCTTTGGTATCAGGATGATATTGGCCTCATAAAATGAATTAGGGAGGATTCCCTCTTTTTCTATTGATTGAAATAGTTTCAGAAGGAAGGGTACCAGCTCCTCCTTGTACCTCTGGTAGAATTCAGCTGTGAATCCATCTGGTCCTGGGCTTTTTTTGGTGGGTAGGCTTTTAATTGTTGCCTCAATTTCAGAGGCTGCTATTGGTCTATTCAGGGATTCAACTTCTTCCTGGTTTAGTCTTGGGAGAGTGTAAGTGTCCAGGTAAGTATCCATTTCTTCTAGATTTTCTAGTTGATGTGCATAGAGGTGTTTATAGTATTCTCTGATGGTAGTTTGTATTTCTGTGGGGTTGGTGGTGATATCCCCTTTATCATTTTTTATTGCGTCTATTTGATTCCTCTCTCTTTTCTTCTTTATTAGTCTTGCTAGGGGTCTGTCAATTTTGTTGATCTTGTCAAAAAACCAACTCCTGGATTCATTGATTTTTTTGGAGGGTTTTTTGTGTCTCTATCTCCTTCAGTTCTGCTCTGATCTTAGTTATTTCTTGCCTTCTGCTAGCTTTTGAATGTGTTTGCTCTTGCCTCTCTAGTTCTTTTAATTGTGATGTTAGAGTGTCAATTTTAGATCTTTCCTGCTTTCTCTTGTGGGCATTTAGTGCTATGAATTTCCCTCTACACACTGCTTTAAATGTGTCCCAGAGATTCTGGTATGTTGTATCTTTCTTCTCATTGGTTTCAAAGAACATCTTTATTTCTGCTTTCATTTCGTTATGTACCCAGTAGTCATTCAGGAGCAGGTTGTCAGTTTCCATGTAGTTGAGCGGTTTTGATTGAGTTTCTTAGTCCTGAGTTCTAGTTGGATTGCACTGTGGTCTGAGAGACAGTTTGTTATAATTTCTGTTCTTTTACATTTGCTGAGGAGTGCTTTACTTCCAATTATGTGGTCAATTTTGGAATAAGTGCCATGTGGTGCTGAGAAGAATGAATATATATTGTTGACTTGGGGTGGAGAGTTCTATAGATGTCTATTAGGTCCGCTTGGTGCAGAGATGAGTTGAATTCCAGGATATCCTTGTTAACTTTGTGTCTCGTTGATCTGTCTAATGTTGACAGTGGAGTGTTGAAGTCTCCCATTATTATTGTATGGGAGTCTAAGTCTCTTTGTAAGTCTCTAAGGACTTGCTTGATGAATCTGGGTGCTCCTGTATTGGGTGCATATATATTTAGGATAGTTAGTTCTTCCTGTTGAATTGATCCCTTTACCATTATGTAATGGCCTTCTTTGTCTCTTTTGATGTTTGATGGTTTAAAGTCTGTTTTATCAGAGACTAGGATTGCAACTCCTGCTTTTTTTTGTTCTCCATTTGCTTGGTAGATCTTCCTCCATCCCTTTATTTTGAGCCTATGTATGTCTCTGCATGTGAGATGGGTCTCCTGAAGACAGCAGACTGATGGGTCTTGACTCTTTATCCAGTTTGCCAGTCTGTGTCTTTTAATTGCAGCACTTAGTCCATTAACATTTAAGGTTAATATTGTTATGTGTGAATTTGATCCTGCCAAAATGATGTTAACTGGCTATTTTGCCCATTATTTGATGCAGTTTCTTCCTAGCCTCAATGGTCTTTACATTTTGGCATGTTTTTGCAATGGCTAGTACCGGTTGTTCCTTTCCATGTTTAGGGCTTCCTTCAGGGTCTCTTGTAAGGCAGGCCTGGTGGTGACAAAATCTCTAAGCATTTGCTTATCTGTAAAGGATTTTATTTCTCCTTCACTGATGAAACTAAGTTTGGCTGGATGTGAAATTCTGGGTTTAAAATTCTTTTCTTTAAGAACGTTGAATATTGGCCCCCACTCTCTTCTGGCTTGTAGAGTTTCTGCCGAGAGATCTGCTGTCAGTCTGATGGGCTTCCCTTTGTGGGTAACCCGACCTTTCTCTCTGGCTGCCCTTAAGTTTTTTTCCTTCATTTCGACTTTGGTGAATCTGGCAATTATGTGTCTTCGAGTTGCTCTTCTGGAGGAGTATCTTTGTGGCGTTCTCTGTATTTCCTGAATTTGAATGTTGGCCTGCCCTACTAAGTTGGGAAAGTTCTCCTGGATGATATCCTGAAGAGTGTTTTCCAATTTGGTTCCATTTTCCCCCTCACTTTCAGGCACCCCAATCAGACGTAGATTTGGTTTTTTTACATAATCCCATACTTCCTGCAGGCTTTGTTCATTTCTTTTTCTTCTTTTTTCTTTTGATTTCTCTTCTCGCTTCATTTCATTCATTTGATCCTCAATCGCTGATACTCTTTCTTCCAATTGATCGAGTGGGTTACTGAAGCTTGTGCATTTGTCACGCATTTCTCGTGTTGTGGTTTTCATATCTGTCATTTCGTTTATGACCTTCTCTGCATTAATTAGTCTAGCTGTCAATTCTTCCACTCTTTTTTCAAGATTTTTAGTTTCTTTGCGCTGGGTACGTAATTCCTCCTTTAGCTCTGAGGGGTTTGATGGACTGAAGCCTTCTTCTCTCATCTCGTCAAAGTCATTCTCTGACCAGCCTTAATCCATTGCTGGCAATGGGCTGTGCTCCTTTGCAGGGGGAGATGCGCTCTTATTTTTTGAATTTCCAGCTTTTCTGCCCTGCTTTTTCCCCATCTTTGTGGTTTCATCTGCCTCTGGTCTTTGATGATGGTGACGTACTGATGGGGTTTTGGTATAGATGTCCTTCCTGTTTGATAGTTTTCCTTCTGACAGTCAGGACCCTCAGCTATAGGTCTGTTGGAGATTGCTTGAGGTCCACTCCAGACCCTGTTTGCCTGGGTATCAGCAGCAGAGGTTGCAGAAGATAGAATATTGCTGAACAGCGAGTGCACCTGTCTGATTCTTACTTTGGAAGCTTCCTCTCAGGGGTGTACTCCACCCTGTGAGGTGTGGGGTGTCAGACTGCCCCTAGTCGGGGATGTCTCCCAGTTAGGCTACTCAGGGGTCAAAGACCCAATTGAGCAGGCAGTCTGCCCCTTCTCAGATCTCAACCTCCGTGTTGGGAGATCCACTGCTCTCTTCACAGCTGTCAGACAGAGTCGTTCGCGTCTGCGCAGGCCTCTGCTGCTTTAGTTGTGCCCTGTCCTCAGAGGCGGAGTCTACAGAGACAGGCAGGTTTCCTTGAGCTGCTGTGAGCTCCACCCAGTTCGAGCTTCCCAGCAGCTTTGTTTACCTACTTCAGCCTCAGCGATGGCAGGCGCCCCTCCCCCAGCCTCGCTGCTGCCTTGTGGTTAGATTGCCACAGACTGCTGTGTTAGCAAGGAGGGAGGCTCCGTGGGCGTGGGACCCTCCCCGCCAGGTGTGGGATATATTCTCCTGGTGTGCCAGTGTGCTTACAGCGCAGTATTAGGGTGGAATTACCCAATTTTCCCGGTGTTGTGTGTCTCAGTTCCCCTGGCTAGGAAAAGGGACTCCCTTCCCCCTTGCACTTCCCAGGTGAGGCGATGCCTCGCCCTGCTTCAGCTCTCGCTGGTCAGGCTGCAGCAGCTGACCAGCACCAATTGTCCGGCACTCCCGAGTGAGATGACCCCAGTACCTCAGTTGAAAATGCAGAAATCACCGGTCTTCTGTGTCGCTCATGCTGGGAGATGGAGACTGGAGCTGTTCCTATTTGGCCATCTTGCTCCGCCCTCTGCACATTAATTTTGTATCCTGAGACTTTGCTGAAGTTGCTTATCAGCTTAAGGAGATTTTGGGCTGAGACAATGGGGTTTCCTAAATATACAATCATGTCATCTGCAAACAGGGACAATTTGACTTCTTCTTTTCCTAACTGAATACCCTTGATTTCTTTCTTTTGCCTGATTGCCCTAGACAGAACTTTCAACACTATGTTGAATAGGAGTGGTGAGAGAGGGCATCCCTGTCTTGTGCCAGTTTTCAAAGGGAATTTTTCCAGTTTTTGCCCATTCAGTATGATATTAGCTGTGGGTTTGTCATAAATAGCTCTTATTATTTTGAGGTACGTTCCAACAATACCGAATTTGTTGAGCATTTTTAGCATGAAGGGCTGTTGAATTTTGTCAAAAGCCTTTTCTGCATCTATTGAGATAATCATGTGGCTCTTGTCTTTGGTTCTGTTTATATGCTGGATTACGTTGATTGATTTGCGAATGTTGAATCAGCCTTGCATCCCAGGGATGAAGCCCACTTGATCATGGTGGATAAGCTTTTTGATGTGCTGCTGAATCCGGTTTGCCAGTATTTTATTGAGGATTTTGGCATCGATGTTCATCAGGGAGATTGGTCTAAAATTTTCTTTTTTTTGTTGTGTCTCTGCCAGGCTTTGGTATCAGGATGATATTGGCCTCATAAAATGAGTTAGGGAGGATTCCTTCTATTTCTATTGATTGGAATAGTTTCAGAAGGAATGGTACCAGCTCCTCCTTGTGCCTCTGGTAGAATTCAGCTGTGAATTCATCTGGTCCTGGACTTTTTTTGGTGGGTAGGCTATTAATTATTGCCTCAATTTCAGAGCCTGCTATTGGTCTATTCAGGGATTCAACTTCTTCCTGGTTTAGTCTTGGAAGAGTGTAAGTGTCCAGGAAATTATCCATTTCTTCTAGATTTTGTAGTTTTTTTCTGTAGAGGTGTTTATAGCATTCTCTGATGGTAGTTTTTATTTCTGTGGGGTCTGTGGTGATATCACCTCTATCAATTTTTATTGCATCTATTTGATTCTTCTCTCTTTTCTTCTTTATTAGTCTTGCTAGGGGTCTGTCAATTTTGTTGATCTTTTCAAAAAACCAACTCCTGGATTCATTGATTTTTTGGAGGGTTTTGTGTGTCTCTGTCTCCTTCAGTTCTGCTCTGATCTTAGTTATTTCTTACCTTCTGCTAGCTTTTGAATGTGTTTGCTCTTGCCTCTCTAGTTCTTTTAATTGTGATGTTAGAGTGTCAATTTTAGATCTTTCCAGCTTTCTCTTGTGGGCATTTAGTGCTATGAATTTCCCTCTACACACTGCTTTAAATGTGTCCCAGAGATTCTGGTATGTTGTATCTTTCTTCTCATTGGTTTCAAAGAACATCTTTATTTCTGCCTTCATTTCGTTATGTACCCAGTAGTCATTCAGGAGCAGGTTGTTCAGTTTCCATGTAGTTGAGCAGTTTTGATTGAGTTTCTTAGTCCTGAGTTCTAGTTGGATTGCACTGTGGTCTGAGAGACAGTTTGTTATAATTTCTGTTCTTTTACATTCGCTGAGGAGTGCTTTACTTCCAATTATGTGGTCAATTTTGGAATAAGTGTGATGTGGTGCTGAGAAGAACGTATATTCTCTTGATTTGTGGTGGAGAGTTCTATAGATGTGTATTAGGTCCGCTTGGTGCAGAGATGAGTTCAATTGCTGGGTATCCTTGTTAACTTTCTGTCTCATTGATGTGTCTAATTTTGACAGTGGAGTGTTGAAGTCTCCCATTATTATTGTATGGGAGTCTAAGTCTCTTTGTAAGTCTCTAAGGACTTGCTTTATGAATCTGAGTGCTCCTGTATTGGGTGCATATATATTTAGGATAGTTAGCTCTTCCTGTTGAATTGATCCCTTTACCATTATGTAATGGCCTTCTTTGTCTCTTTTGATGTTTGATGGTTGAAAGTCTGTTTTATCAGAGACTAGGATTGCAACCCCTGCTTTTTTTTGTTCTCCATTTGCTTGGTAGATCTTCCTCCATCCCTTTATTTTGAGCCTATGTATGTCTCTGCATGTGAGATGGGTCTCCTGAAGACAGCAGACTGATGGGTCTTGACTCTTTATCCAGTTTGCCAGTCTGTGTCTTTTAATTGGCGCATTTTGTCCATTTACATTTAAGGTTAATATTATTATGTGTGAACTTGATCCTGCCATTATGATATTAACTGGTTATTTTGCTCATTAGTTGATGCAGTTTCTTCCTAGCCTCGATGGTCTTTACATTTTGGCATGTTTTTGCAATGGCT
>NW_022294267.1:0-3073 GCF_002776525.5 Piliocolobus tephrosceles | reverse complement strand
GGAGATCCACTGCTCTCTTCAAAGCTGTCAGACAGAGTCGTTCGCGTTTCACAGGCTTCTGCTCCTTTAGCTGAGCCCTGTCCCCAGAGGCGCAGTCTACAGAGACAGGCAGGTTTCCTTGAGCTGCTGTGAGCTCCACCCAGTTCCAGCTTCCCAGCGGCTTTAGTTACCTACTTAAGCCTCAGCGATGGCGGGCGCCCCTCCCCCAGCCTCGCTGCTGCCTTGTGGTTAGATTGCCGCAGACTGCTGTGTTAGCAAGGAGAGAGGCTCCGTGGGCGTGGGACCCTCCCGGCCAGGTGTGGGATATAATCTCCGGTGTGCCGGTGTTACAGCACAGTATTGGGGTGGGAGTTACCTGATTTTCCAGGTGTTGTGTGTCTCAGTTCCCCTGGCTAGGAAAAGGGACTCCCTTCCCCCTTGTGCCTCCCAGGTGAGGCGATGCCTCGCCCTGCTTCAGCTCTCGCTGGTCGGGCTGCAGCAGCTGACCAGCACCGATTGTCCGGCACTCCCGAGTGAGATGTCCCCAGTACCTCAGTTGAAAATGCAGAAATCGCCGGTCTTCTGTGTCGCTCGCGCTGGGAGATGGAGACTGAAGCTGTTCCTATTCGGCCATCTTGCTCTCCAATTTTAAATGGAAGACATTTCCTTGCTCGACAGAGGCCTCCGGTTGCCACTTACTATCCCTTTGCAGAACCCTAAAAGTCCGACTTTCAAACTGGGACATGTATAGTATGCTTTAACCCTGTGAAAAGAATGGACATGTCAGAGAGCAGTTTCTTTGAGTGCTTCTTTCTGCTTTTTATTGGATGACATTTCACTTTTTGCCATAGTCTTCAATGTGCTCTGAATATCACTCTTTTGTTTTTACAGGAACAGTGTTCAAACTGTGCCTTATGAGAAGAAAGATATAACTCCCATAGGGGAATGCACACATCACCTAGCAGTCTCAGAAAGCTTCTCTCCAGCTTTTATCTGACTATATTTGCTATTTCACCACAGGCCCGAATGTGATCCCAAATATACCTTCGTGGATCCATCCATAAGGGAGTTTCCAAGCCGTGTAATGTAAAGAAAGCTTCAACTATGTGAGATGAATAAACCTAGCAAAAAGCAGATTCACAGAAGGCTTCTTTCCAGTTTTTATCTGAAGATATTTCCTTTTTCACCATACTCCTGAATGTGCTCCCGAAGGTCCCTTCATGGATCCGTCCATGACAGTTTCCAAACTGCATAATGTAAAGAAAGCTTTGTCTATGTTAGATGATTGCACATATCACAGAGTAGTTTCCTAGAGAGCTTCTTTCCAGTTTTTGTATGAGGCTATTTTCCTTTTCACCATCGACATCAACATGCTCCCTAATATCACTTAGTACCTGTTTCTCCAAACGGGTTTCCCTGATGCTGTATGAGAAGAGAGGTATAACACCATGAGTGGAATGCACACGTCACAAAGCAGTTCCTCGGAAAGGTTCTCTCCAGCTTCTGTCTGAACATATTTCGTTTTTCATCATAAGCCCCAAAGTTCTCCCAAATATCCCATCACACGCTATACATACACAGGGTTAGAAAACTGCTCGATGAAAAGAGAGGCTTAACTGATTGAGAGGAATTAAGATGACACAGAGCAGTTTAATAGAAAGCTTCCTTCTGGATTTTTCCTGAGGATATTTCTTTCTCCATATTCTAAGGATCACTCGCAAATGTCCTTCCTCAGAAGCCACAAAAACAGTGATTTCAAGCTGTTCAATTCAAAGAATGGTTTAACTGTATGAGACGAATACACACATCGCAAAGCAGTTGCTCAGAACGTTTCTCTGCAGGTTTCATCTGTAGACATTTCCTCACTCACCAGAAGCCTCCGGGAATCACTAAATATCCCTTCACACATTTTTCAAAGACAGAGTTTTGAAACTGGGCAACCTAGAGTAAGCATTAACTGAGTGAGGTGAACGCACATATCAGAGAGCAGATTCTTGGAACGCTTCCTCCTCTATTATACTTTATTATATTTCACTATTCGCCATAATCCACAATGCACTCTGAAATTTCACTTTTTCCATTTCACAGGAATAGTGTTCAAACACTGCCTTGTGAGAAAAGAGGTATAACTCCCTGAGTGGAATGCATGTATCACAAAGTAGCTCCTCAGAAAGCTTCTATCCAGTTTTCATCTGAGGATATCTCCTTTTTCACCGTAGGCCTAAATGTGCTCCCAAATGTCCCTTTGTGGATCCATGCATGACGGAGTTTTCAAACTGCGTAATGTAAGAAAAGTTTTAACTATGTGAGATGAATAAATATATTTAACACAAAGCAGTTTCACAGAAATCTTCTTTCCAGCTTTTGTCTGAGGATATTTCCTTTTTCACCATAGCATTCCCTATACTCTCAAATGTCTCTTGGTAGCTTCTTCTCCTAAAGGGATTCCGGAATCCTCTAGGAGAAGAACAGTATATTTGTGTGAGTGGAATGCACACGTCACAAAGCAGCTCCTCAGAAAGCTTCTCTCCAGTTTCTATCTGAAGACGTTTCCTTTCTCACCGTAAGCCTCAAAGTGCTCCTGAATATCTCTTCGCAGACTAAACAAAAACATTGTTAGGATACTGTTCAATGCAAAGAGAAGATTAACTGTGTGAGTGGAATTGACCTGACAGAGAGCAGTGTCACAGAAAGCTTTCTTCTGGTTTCTCTCTGAGGTTATTTCTTTTTCAGGATATACTAAAGAGCGTTTCCAAATGTCCTTTCTCAGACTCCACAGAAACAGTGATTTCAAACTGCTCAATCCAAGGAATGATTTAACTCCCTGAGATGAATACAAACATCATGAAAGAGTTGCGCAGAAAGCTTCTCTCCAATTTTTGATGGAAGACATTTCCTTGCTCAACACAGGCCTCCGGTTGTCACTTACTATCCCTTTGCAGAACCCTCAAAGACCAACTTTCAAACTGGAACATGTACAGTATGCTTTAACCCTGTGAAAAGAATGGACATGTCAGAGAGCAGTCTGTTGGAGTGCTTCTTTCTGTTTTTTATTGGACGACATTTCACTTTTTGCCATAGTCTTCAATGTGCT
>NW_022294266.1:0-1279 GCF_002776525.5 Piliocolobus tephrosceles | reverse complement strand
AAATGCCACTAGATGTCTTGGGCCTGCTCCTCTACCTCCACAGCATTTCCCGGAACAGGCTGGTTCAGGACGTGGGAGGTGGGAGTCGGTGTTGTACCCAGGACAGGCTGAAGTCAAAGGCTCATTTATTCTGTGAGGGGTGATCAGGATGACATATCAAGAGGAGCCCCGTGGCTGACCCTGGAGGTGGACGGTCGGGTCGGATTGGCCGCCCTCCAGCACGTGTTTCGAGGGATGCCTTCCCTGGGTTACGCAGCCCTGATCTGTAGCGCACAACTTCCCAGCTCCAGCCAATCTGGTCTTGCCGTCTCCTTCCAAGAATGTAGGTGCGGCGCACTTGCCTTTAAGCGGCTCCTTCTGGACACCGCAGGGCGGTAGCAAGCAAGCATGGGCGGCTTTTTCCTTACGTTGACCAAAATAGGCAGGGCCAGCTTTGCACGATCCCATTCAGCATCACACGTGTGCATTGGCCACTCACCTGTCCGTCTGCCACAGACAGGCCTGGACCGGACCACTGAGTGGTCTTTACGGCAAAGAGCCTAAAGGGCTCACAGGAAACCTGGACCCAGCGCAATGGTAACAGCGCAACAATACCTGTCATTGATCAAGGGGTATTCTGGGCCGGACGCTGTGTTAAGTGATCCAGTTCGGTTAACACTCTTAGAATTAACCCCCTTTTGCCTATCAGGATATCGAGGATGGAGGGCATTAACGCCAGGGAGCAGGGATTAAGGGGACACACAGAGGGCCTGAGGGACTGGGCACTCTGAGCCTGCGGATCCGCCCCCCAGGCCCCGGCTGCACGGGCACCAGAGCCGCGTGGTGCCTGTGCAGACTGGGAGGGGACTTGTGGGAACTTTGAGGCAAAAGATTTGATTAGGGTAATAGATTTCCATTTACCAAAATGTGCCAAGTGTACTTAAGATCTGAACATTTCCCTGTGTATACTTTGTGCTCCCTCCCTTCCAAAAAACAATGAAAAAATAATTACAAATGAACACTGAACTCAATAGGTTTTTCACAGTGGTGTTAGATAGCAATTCTGGAAGCATTGCTGTATCTCCAGGCTTAAGCAAGTAAGCTTAATAAATTAGTGAATATATTGAGTGTGACAGGAGCCAGGTTTCTTTCTTGGCAAGAGAGGTAGAAATAAGAAAAAGCCAAACCCTGGAATGGATCATGTGGGATTTCGTTGCAGCAGGAGGTACCAGTATAAGCTGGTGGCTCCTGAGAGATGCAGACAGGGACACAAGTGTCTGTGCATGGGTATGAGTGTACA
>NW_022294265.1:0-15092 GCF_002776525.5 Piliocolobus tephrosceles | reverse complement strand
CTTTCAGCGTAATGCTTACAAACCTTCCTTTTTTTTTTTTTTTTTTTTCAGATTCCACATACTACAGTTATATTTTTACTACTCTTTTTTTGCTATTTGTTTTGAAAATTTAAAGTCCAATTTTCTCTCCATCTTCTCATTCTGGCCAAAGCCTATCAGTCAGAAAATAACATGACTCAGTTAGGAAGTAAAGCCTTGAGGACATCTACAATTATGAGAAAACATGACAATCAGATCAATGATTTCTGGTCAATTATATGCTTTAGTAGATATATGTAATTGAAACAGTTACTTCAAAATAGAAGAACATTTGACTTATATTAATTGGCATGGCATGTAGACTTGGTCTCATACCCCATGGAAGGGAAGAATAAATTTTTAAAATATCTAGACAGGGCTTTTATTTTTTTTTATTTGTTTGTTTATTTATTTATTTTAGTTTTTTGGGATGGAGTTTAGCTCTGTCTCACCCACGCTGGAGCGCAGTGGTGTGATCTCGGCTTACTGCAACCTCGGCCTCCCGGGTTCTAACGATTCTCCTGCTGCAGCCTCCAGAGTAGCTGGGATTGCAGGCACCTGCCACCACACTCGGCTAATTTTTTGTAACTTTTAGTAGAGATGGGGTTTTGCCATATTGGCCGGGCTGGTCTTGAATTCCTAACTTCAGGTCGTCCACTCACCTCGGCCTTCCAAAGTGCTGCGATTACAAGTTTGAACCACTATGCCCGGCCTAGATGGGGTTTTTAGAGCATAATTATGTCTTTTACTAAGTTAATGTCCCTTAGCTTCAATCCCACCGTTCTAGTCTGCCTTGTGGTGCTAGGACTCAGACGCTACAAACTGTATTTATCCTTTGCCCACTGATTCCCTGTTGGAGTCTGCAAAGAGGAGGTATGAGAGAGTGATTGGAAAGCTCTTTCTCATGCTCTTCCTCTTCCTTGTTTTGGAAGTGTCAAGTGTTCCTGTCAAGTGTCACTCAAAGACCCAAGCAGATTGGGTTGCCAGGTAGCTACAGATGATTCTAATAAGCAGTCTTTGCAGCACTTGCAGACCCAGCACCACTGTGCCCTCTGAGACACCAGCACCATCAGTGGATGCTCCCTCCTCAGAGTCTGGCCCTCAGTCCCATGAGGACTCCCATTCAAACTCAGCAACTCCAGACCCAACTGAGCACCGTCTCCTTCTTGTTTTTCTTTTTTTTTTTTTTTGTCTGTTCACTTTCTGAATACCCAGTAAACATTTTTTTATTTAAGTGTGTCCTGGCCAGGTGTGGTGGCTATGCCTGTAATCCCAGCACTTCAGGAGGCTGAGGCGGGAGGATCACCTGGCCAACATGGTGAAACCCCATCTCTACTAAAAATACAAAAATTAGGCCGGGCACAGTGGCTCACCCATGTAATCCCAGCCTTTTGGGAGGCCGAGGCAGGTGAATCATGAGGTCAGGAGTTCGAGACCAGCCTGGACAACATGGTGAAATCCCATCTCTACTAAAATATAAAAAAATTAGTTTGGCATGGTGGTGGGCGCCTGTAATCCCAGTTACTTGGGAGGCCGAGGCAGAAGAATCGCTTGAACCCACTAGACTGAGGTTGCAGTGAGCTGAAATCATGCCAGTGCACTCCAGCCTGGGCAATAAGAGTGAAACTCCGTCTCAAATAATAATAAAGCCTGTCCTGACTGGACACAGACAGATACAAGGATTCACGGAAAAATACCTTTTCTATTGCTATCCAGTATAATATGCACGCACTCATATAAAAAGTCACGCTGAATGTTTCCTGAAATAATATTCACCATAACTTTGTGTAATACACTCTATTTTCTATTATTTTTATTATTTTTGGAGATTTTTGAAACTTCTGGTAGCAATCTTATATATTTATTTTATAACATCCTATTATTTATTAACCTGAAAATACTGATGTGGGAAACATAAATCTGTAGTCTGGAAACTATAATCGCTTTGCCCACTCAATGGTTGGAATCCCATATTTGAATTGGAGACAGAGAATCTGCTGACATTTTCCTAAATGTATTCCAAATATTGGCAATAAAAGTTAGCAAGAAATGTATATTTAAAAAGTAAAACGAAAAATACAACTAAATATAAAAACCCAAATTGTACAAGAAAATTCTATTGGGATTGTCTGGATCCACAGTCAAAATCTTGCAACAGACGTGCTGGAAAATATTGAGAACCAAAAGATGATTCAGACACACTTACACATATACAAATTACAGTACTAATAATTTTTCTGATCTCATTAACTCCTTCTGTATTTATACTGAAAGAGAATCTTTTCCTGTAAATTTATACGTATAGAAAGAGAGAGACACAAAGATAGAGAGAGAGAGAGAGTGTGTGTGTGTGAGAGAGAGAGAGATAGTGCAAGAGAAAGTGTATGTGTGTGTGTATGTTAGAGAGAAAGAAGGTCTTCAAGGTCTCACTATGTTGACTAGGCTGGTCATTAAACCCCTGGCCTTAAGTGATCCCCTCCTGTCTCGGTCTCCCAAAGCACTAGGCGTACAGGCATAAGCCATTGTACCCAGCCGAGAATCTGTTCTTAGTTACCGAGAAAATATAATAAATAAGTCAGTCAAGAGAAATGAAAAGATTTTCAGACAATACAGTAAAATCCCATTATTTGTCTACTCTAAAACCTAAGTAAATGATAGTTCATATGCTTGGTAAAATGGGAAAAAATTCATTTTCAAAGTCCACTCTGTGTTTTCCCATCTATAAAAGGTGTGATATGGACTATTTATGGAGTAGAAAAGATGCCCAACTGATTTGTTGGCAATTTCAGACCTGGAGACCACTACAAACCTAGCATTTGTTTAAGACATCAATAGGTCGGCCCACTGTTCAATTCAGAGCATTCTTTTCTTGCAACTAAATTGGACAAATCATGTTTAAATAAATGTATAGCACAGATAAAATGCATAGGAAGAGTTTAAAATGTCAAGAGAAATGATGATATATGGCAGATGAAATGAATTAAAAGTAAGAGAACTTAGTTTTCTAATAAACCCATCATCCCTCACTGGGCCTCACTTGCTCTATTTGAAAATGAGAGTCTAGAGACTAAGTAACCTCTAAGCCTCTATCAAGTTATGCTACTTCTTTGTATTACAGTAAGAATAAAGGAAGCTCATAAGTGCCAACACACATGAAGGGCACTGGGAACTGCCTCAGGAGCCAGCAAATCAATAAACCAGGGCATCAGCACTTCTCCCCATCCTCGCAATGTGAGAACAGCCTCCACTGCTGACTGCTCTCACCCTTCTGCTACGATCGGGATCATTTATCACACTCCAGGATATTTGTCTTCTCTCACTCATCTTCTATTCATCATCAAGCAGAGTGTCTTAAAATATAGTCTATTCTCAGCCAGGCGCAGTGGCTCACACTTGTAATCCTCGTACCTTGGGAGGCCGAGGAGGGTGGATCACCTGAGGTCAGGAGCTCGAGACCAGGCTGGCCATGTTGATGGTGAAACCGCATCTCTACTAAAAATACAAAATTTAGCCGGGTGTGGTGGTTGGAGCCTGTAATCCCAGCTACTCAAGAGGCTGAGACAGGAGAATTGCTTGAACTAGAGAGGCAGAGGCTGCAGTGAGCCGAGATTGTGCTGCTGCACTCCAACCTGGGTGAAATAAATATTACATTTTTAGTGTAGGGGGAAGCCTCATAAACTCCTAGGTAGCTACTGGCAAGATTGTATTTATTTATCCAAAACATATACATACATACATATATATATACATATATATATGACAAATAAATCTCTCTCCTCTCTCTCTCTAGAGAGAGACATTCAGTTCTCATTACTCACTGTAGTTATGGTATATGAAGTTACACTGAATAGCAAAATCCAGAACCATTGCTCCTAGAGGAGATACAGAGGTTAGGGTTTCATAGACTCTGACCATGACACTTTCTACAACCAATCAATACATGACCTTATTTTGGGTATGTTTCAGTATGAAGATACCTCATTTAATATGTATTGTTGAGTCATTAGTATTGAACTCACAGCCAACAGCACTGTAACTCATACCTGAATAAAGTTCATCTAACATACATATTTTCCTCATAAGGCACATTACAGACTTCTTGTGCACAGAAACACGAGATGAAACTTCAGCACTATGCTTGGGGGGCATTTCAGACAGCAAATCACTAACAGGAAACACAAAAATGTGAAAAACATAGCCGTAAATAGCCTGCAAAAAAGGACACATGCCTATAGTATGACAGCTGAAATAAGAAAACTTGGGGTCTTCTTATTTCAGCTGGAAGGTGAGTTTTACTTACCTCAGACATTTTGCCATTCTGCAAATATAAATAAATGATCGTGATTGAACCAAGAGTATTGATCTGGGGGTTCTAAATACATTTTGGCAAGAATGTGAATTCACAAACACAAGAATCATAGTAGGAAGGATCAGTTGTATGTTGCACTAGTTCTCATAGAGGGTGGTTTATAATCAATTTTTGGACAAATAAATACAATCTTGCCAATAGCTACCTAGGAGTTTATGATGCAGCCCCTACACTAAAAATAAACAGTCCATTTTATGTCAAGTAACACTTCAAAATAAGCCAACTGATGAAAAAATTAGTTATTTCTTCAGAATGGAAAAAAAAATGAGATTTTAATTTCTTACCGATATCTCACTCCTGAAAAAATTTCTAGTAAAAATCTTAATGGTACTAGTTTTATTCTTGAATCTGTTTTAAAGTTATGCATTAAATTTACTTTTAAATGTGGTTATTATTTAAGATCTACATTATTCAAGATGCATCTTCAATCCTATAATGACTTTATTTACTGGGACTTTTTATGACTTATAACAGCGGTTATTGCTAATGTATTTTCTGGCTTAAATTATATTAAATTTTAGAAGGAACACCCATGTAAATTTAGTTTCATAAAGCAATTTGCTGTCCTTAGCACCAAAAAGAAAACATTAAAATAAAAACTGCTTTAAGCAAATGGCTATTGAAAGCCAATATTACCTTTTCTACTTAAAATACATCATGCTTCCCTCCTCATTTTCTATCAACTTTAAACTCTTTAGATCAATATGACCTGATCTCCACATATTTCTCTGCTCCAGCTCCTACTACACTCTGCCTTATAGCAAATTGCTAGCCACACTCTGCTTCCTCGCCCCCGCTGCCCACACACACACACACGATACGTGCAGGGGCAGAATAGTGTAGTGATTTTGAATTCGTATTCTGAGTCAGACTGTGTGAATTTAAATAAGTTCAAACCCAACTATTGAGTGCTTATTTCTTGGCCATATTACTTTATCTCTTGAAGTTCAGTTCTCTTTCAATGCACAGGAGTACTAATGCACCTACTTTCAGCAGATGATTGGATTCAAAAAATCTGTTATACATATACAATGGAATACTACTTATCCATAAAAAGAATGAAATTATGCCTTTTGCAGCAACATAAATGGAACTGGAGGGGTTTTTGTCATTGTTTTGTTTGCGATGGAGTCTCACTCTGTCACCCAGGCTGGAGTGCAGTAGTGAAATCTTGGCTTGCTGCAACTTCCACCTCCCAGGTTCAAAGGATTCTCAAGCCTCAGTTTCCTGAGTAGCTGGGACTACAGGCGTGAGCCACCATGCCTGGCTAGTTTTTGTATTTTTAGTAGAGATGGGGTTTCCCCATATCTCCCAGGGTTGTCTCTAACTCCTGGCCTCAAGTGATCCACCGGCCTCGGCCTCCCAAAGTGCTGAGATTATAGGTGTGAGCCACCATGCATGACAGAACTGAAGGTTTTATCTTAAGTAAAATTACTCAAAACAAAACATGAAATACCACATTCTCACTTATAAGTGGGAGGTAAATAATGTGTATCCATGGACATAAAGTGTGGAATAATAGACACTGGAGACTCGGGAAGGATGAGAGGGTGGGAGGGTGGGATGAGGTGTGGGATGAAAATTACAAAATTACAATGTACACAAATTCACGTGATGGTTACCCTAAAAGCACAGACTTACCACTACTATATCCATGTAACAAAACTATAATTGTACCCTCTAAATCTATTTTAAAAATTAAAAACAAAATTAAATAAAATGATGCTTATAAAATATTTGCCAAGTCCTAAATACTATTATTAGTATTAGCATTATTATTTCTATGATAGTGACTTTGATAAGGAGGAGGAGGCAGAATGTCTATCTGTGGCATTGCCTCTGCCTCTGGCATGATTTCTGCCTCCAGTGCTCATCCAGCTTCATTCATATTTGTCCTTCAGATTCAGCTCAGATATCATCTTTTTTAGAAAACATTTTCCAATGCCTTGGGTTGAGTGAAATAAACTTCTCCCATAGGACATATACTTTTAGGTGCATACATCATAGATTTTCTTGGACTTGCCTATTTTGGTTTCTTGACTTCTTCACTAGGCTGTGAGTCCCTCAAGGGCAGAGAGCCTACAATACTCATCAGAATGTGACCATTATCTAGCTCATTACCTTCCTCATCACATGTGTTCAATATTCTCACTGTTGCACTGAGTCCCTGAAGACAAATAATCAACAATTTTACTTGTCAATGTTGCTACTGCCATGCCTTCAGAATGGAACTTAAGGAGCGAAATAAATTGAACTAAATCTATCTACCACACCTACTTCCTTTCCTTGATGTTTTTCCTTAAAATATCGCAAGCATGTGGCCCTTAGGAAAACTGGCTCAACACCCTTGTCCCTCTGGCCCTGGCCCTCTGGCCCAGTGTTCCCATCTCACACATGCAGTGTTCTCCCTTGCTGTGGTGTGCGGTGAGCAGCCGGCATTGTGATGACACACCACTGACTGCTTCCAATGTGCCTCCTGACAGCTATCTTCACAAATAAAATGTAATTTGAAACTGTTCCAAAAAACATCCATGACCTCAAGAAGATGTATCAGTTCTCCTGGTGTATGCAGTAAATGAAATGTTATTATTCTCTCTTCACACAAATTCTGTCTGACAGATGGCGTGTTGTTATTTTAGGAAAGTAGCAGTCTACTGAGTATTTAAGGGATGTTTCCAGGGTCCCACTGCACCATTTCCACAAATCCTTTACCTCGAAGAGAACACATATAATAAATTCTTCCGTAAAATAACTGCAGAGAAATTGGCATCTCCTAGGGTTATGATGCCGAGATGAAGAAAATGTATATGAAAGAACTCTGTAGCCATCAATGCTTTATAAATACGTGTGCAAAAAAAAAAAACCTGTTTTCCAAATAAGTTTCTGGAGGACTACTGCTTTATAATATCTCTATAGAACTGGCCAGTTAAACTTGTTCTTGTCATTCAATCATCTCTGCTTTCTCAATGGGATATTCTCCTTGCATTTTTCAAATGCTACCTGAGAAGACTGGGTTTTAAAATTATTGTTACTCTTAATTTCACATGAAGATAAATTGAGATAGAATTACCCTCACCTGGCCTGGCACGGGTGGCTCATGCCTGTAATCCCAGAACTTTGGAAAGCCAAGGGAGGCGGATCACCTGAGGTCAGGAGCTTAATACCAGCCTGGCCAACGTGGTGAAACACTGTCTCTACTAAAAACACAAAATTAGCCAGGCGTGATGGCATGCCCCTGTAATCCCAGCTATGGAAGACTGAGGCAGGAGATTTACTTGAACCCTCGAGGTAGAGGTTGCAGTGAACTGAGATCACGCCATTGCACTCCAGCCAGGGCAACAGAGTGAGCCTCTGTTTCAAAAAAAAAGAAAAAAGAAAAAAATATTAACCTCACCTAGGGAACTAAGGTCCCTCTGAAAATCTGAACACAGGAGATGATGTTGTTCCATTAATGAATCCCAAGACACAGCAATTATGTGTCATTGTTGATACGTATCATAACCAGGCTATATAACCGCCAATTAGAAATGATTACAAATGAGGTTTATCATTAAAGTCATTATAAAATGACAGTCATCAAGAAAAGAGAAAAACGACTTTTGCAAAACCAAAACATGTGCAGGTAGAAGAAATTTTTGCTTTCAGGAAAAGGAGCGTTTTTTTTTTCTTTGATTGAATTTATGACTCCCAATTTGTCATTTTAAGTAGATTAAAATATTACACTGAATTAAAACATAGATTGACATTAGTAATTTTGGATTGAGCATACTTAAACATGTTAATTTTTTAAGTATAAATACGGTAGACTGGCTTAATATATTTTACATACATTCACATCCTAAGCTAACATCAATGGTCTTTTAAAATTGGAGTTTAAATTAATGGAACACTTTTGGTGGGCATTTTGTCAATACTGCTCACACTAAGTTCTAAAAAATATACACACATTTTTGATCCTACAATTCCACTGCTAAAAGTTGGCTTGAACCTGTTGCTATGATGTAATACTTTCAAAATAATTATATTATGATTGTAGCATGGCAAAAAATTCAATAGCACTACACTAAAGAAGCAGTGGCTGTATATACAGCAGTAATAACGATGCTTAGTCACTTAAACAGCTTTATTGTCCCTGCCAGGAGATTCTAAACAAGCTAGTCTTTCTAACTTTTTCCATTGAACTGATTATATCTCTAAGCTATTTTGATATCCTATAAATGTCAGCTTTTATACAGTGTAGTTAAATTCACTTTCTAAAATGCATAGTCATGGGTTACCCTTTTATAAAATAGTTTCTAAAATATTTTGCATAATTATTCTGTATAGCTTTGAGGACTGTTACAAACTTTAAATTTAGTTAGTTAGCTTGCCGCCAGGGTGGTAATTTTATCCGGTGTAATATCCACTTATTATTATTATTATTATTATTATTATTATTATTATTATTATTATTATTTTGAGATGCAGCCTCCCTCTGTCACCCAGGCTGGAGTGCAATGGTGCTATCTCGGCTCACGGCAACCTCCGCCTCCTGGGTTCAAGTGATTCTCCTGTCTCAGTCTCCCAAGATTACAGGCATGTGCTTATATTTTTAATCAACTTTTATTTTGGAAAATTTTCAGGTTGACCCAAACAGTTGCAATGATAGAACAGTGGGTTTCCATGTACCTAGTGTCCAGTTTCAGTTTCCAACAATGTTATCTTCTGTGGCCCATGTATGTTTGACAAAATGAGAAAAACAACACTGACCTATTACTATTAACCAAACCCCAGACTTAATTGAGATTTCACCAGTTTTACCAACAATGTCCTTTATCTCTTCAGGAGTTTCATCCAGTGAACCACATTCCATTTATTTGTCATATGCCCTTTAGTCTCTGCCATACTGTCTATATTTCTCCATGTTTCCGTGGTTTTCATGACAGCTGAAAGGAGTACTGCTCACTATTTTGTAGTTTGCCCCTCAGTTTGGATTTGACTGATGTTTTAATCATAATTAGGCTGAGATTATGGGATTTTAGGAAGACTATGGTGATTCAATGTCCTTTTCATCACCCCAAATCTATGGTCTCTGTAGTGGTCAGAAGGAATAAGGAGAGTTCACAGGCCAAAGTGTTTTGGAAATTGTAGGACTTTGTAGAGGTGGTGGTCTAGAAATGTATGGGGCCAATATTGACTGACACCATGTTTGAGGTCAATATATGGCATCAAATGGGCAAGTGTCAGACATTCTAGATACTGTGCAATGTGTAGGACTCTTCTACACAAAAATGAAATGCTATATTTTACATAAATGTGAATTCTCACCAGATGGTCCCTATAAAAATGTATATACATATACATATATATTAATACATTTTGGAGTCAATCACGTAACTCTGCTGTACAAGTAAACACAAATATTTTTATGAATTTAATTTATATTAAAATTTCTAGGACTACAACAATCATGAATGTTAAGGTAAAGTTATTCATTATTTTTAAAGGCATAATCAAGATTTTATTAATCAATTTGGAAAATTATGCCACTGAATGTAGCATCACTCCTATTTGAATTTTCAATACAACGAACCTATATAGTAGATACTGTATCTTTTATGTGATTCTTTATATGAAAATAAATGCATTTATTTGGTGTTTATTTTTAAAACATCAAAGTGGTAATATTCAGTGTTAAATATTACGTTACATTTCTTAAATCTAAACTCATTTTTTTCTAAGTTATTGTAAACACCTGGATCCTTACTTAGCTATTCTAAGCATTTTCTTACTGGATTTACTGGATATACTTTGATTTATTATAAATTATTTTTATTTTATTGGAATAAGGGCACTACATTGATTTTTTTCAAAGCAATGCATATGGGTTGCTTACTTTTTATCAATATCAGGATCATAAAAGGGTAGTAAATGTTAAAATACAGTGGCAATGGCATGGAATGCACCTTCCACAGAGTGATCCTAGCAGATAGTGGACTAACAAAGGCAGCAAAAGTCTCAAGACTATTTTGTTTATTTCACATTTATTCTATGACTCTTTTAAGCGAGATATTAGAGATAGAGGAGAAATGTGGCATCCCCGATTACACGGATCTTAGAGCTTACTATAAATAATCATGTCTATATGGATAAATGTCATTCATTCATTCAATCATTCTCTTAATGCCCTTCAACCAATGCCACTAGGAACACAAAAATAATTGAACAATGGGGACTGGTGAGGTATCACAAAAGAAAGTGTTAACAGGACTTAAAATAGTAATCAGGTTTGTGTTAGGTGATCTTGATGAGGACTCAGTGAAATAGGGTTTGACTCTGGATGGATGCTGTCACAATATGGGTTATTCTATGCTGAGTATCTTAAATTTTTTTTACCTCGAAAGTAAGAAGAACACAGAGAAGCTGAAGCTGTGATTGTAAGAGAAACACTAATCACTCATATGAGCCAAGATGGGGGATATTTGGCCATTTTTGTGGTTTAAGCAATGTTATGATTTTGTCTTGATTCATCAGAGTCACTGAGTGCCCTTGTCTGATGTTGGTGTTCTGTGGCTTCATATCCAACAGGAACACAGCAAAGCCAATCTGTGAGTGCCAGGCCTGCCCTGGGCCATCATGGGCTACTTTTCTCTTTCTCATGTCACTTATTCAACTTGCATATAATTTTTTTTTATTATTTCACAAGTAATACATAGTATTTTAGAAAATTTGAAAAATACAAAAATGTTGAAGGATGAAAAAAATCACTCATAATCTATCCATCAAATATGAAATATGTGTATGGTTCTGAAGTCACAAGTGTATATTTGGTAGCCCCTGCTCTCAGAAAAGAATTGAGGCTCATTGTTACAGTCCATACATTAGAATTACATATTTGAGGATGGCCAAAAGACATTTTCAGGGTGGTGAGAACATTTAGTAAACGTGCCACAGAGAAGAAGTGCTATTTAGCCGGGCGTTGAGAGATGCATAATTTCTGCCAGTTTTAAACTGAGTCCACTGTGAGCACACGTGACCCCTGGGAAAGTCATATTATGTGAGGAACACTACGAGTGCTGTGAAGAATTAACTCCTTTTGATTCTCTTTTGACCAGAGGCCACTATGGAAGTATTGCCTACAAGGGAAGCTGAAGATCAAATAGATACTTGGCCGAGTAGTTTGTAGAATGGGATTAAAAACATATATGTTAGAGTATGTTTTCAGAACAACATAAATGCATGCCAAAAGAGCCTAGTACTGAGCCTGGCAAATGCTTGCTGCATGGTCAATGGTCCTGCCTCATGGGTTTCTCATGCTCTTCCCAGTGAGGATGCTAATCCCATGGGAAGCAAGCACTGCTGAATGAGAGAACACTTTCTTAATGGAAGAAAAACTGTACCTAAGGAGATAGAAATCAATCATTGAGTCTTTGTAGTAATTTCACCTGACTTTGAAGGATAAAAGCAATTCAGAGATTGTGCTTCAGTGCTAAGAGTATTCTCTGCTTTCCAAATCAGTCAGTCTTTCAAAACTCCTTTTTCCAGGTTACTATGAAATACAGAATTTAAAATATTCTGACAGCAAAACATTATTAAGTGCTAAAAAGTACCAGCAAAGACATGGCAAGTTCTCAAAAGGTCTAAAACGGGATGGATTCTAATCTTTCTTGGATAATTTAAGAGGCATCTCGTGTGATGATAAGGACATGAAGTAGATGACCTCTCAATGTCCTTTCTAGACTAGAAATTATATAACAATGTATTCTAATAAGTCTTCATAGTTAATGAAATAAGAGAGTGCTTCTTTTTAAACTCTACATTTTTAAAATTATTTTTTCTCTGTAAAATTAAGGCTAGTTTAAAGTTAAATTGGGTGTGAAATTGTTTCTAAAGTATTTTAAGTGAAGGGTTGCGTGTAATTTTTTTTTATTTCACAAGTAATAGTATTTTAGAAAATTTAAAAAATATGAAAATGTTGAAGGATCAAAAAGAATCACTCATAATATACTCACCCATATATGTTTATGTTTAATAATTTGGCCCCTATTTATATATTATGTTCAGTACATGAAATCACCACAAGAGATGTTTTATTCTTAGCCCTTCTTAGGTTCAACTCACACTCTAAACTCCCTACCTGAATTCCCACTCTTTCAGTTATCACTCCTGCTTTTCATTCTCATCACATCTGCTCTCACCTGCCATCACAAATAAATAACGTCTCTTAGGTCATTTAATAATTCTGTCTACCACTTCTACATGGAAAAACAGTGAATAGAGTTGAAGATAGAAAGCATCACTTTATTTTTTATCAAACAACTTTCTTATCTTCCCCTCTTCTCCCCAGAGATTCATTTACCATTAAATGTGGTCTGTTGAAAACTGTCCACAGAGATTTTCAAGAAATTTCAGGGAAACCACTCAGCTGTCTAATAAGGAGACATCAAGGTGGTAGATGGCCCCTAGACGTAATGGTCACAAAGTAAAGAGAGAAGTCTTCATTACATAATTCAGTGCAAAATAATGCACTCTGCTCTATTATTTTAGTGACAGCACAAATTTCACTGAAGGAGCTAATTTTGGTACAAACATTTCAAAATACATATTACTTGTATTTTTTTCAATAAATAAGAGACAGTGTTGAAAGCCACACAGGGCCGGGCGCGGTGGCTCAGGCCTGTAATCCCAGCACTTTGGGAGGCCGAGACGGGCAGATCACGAGGTCAGGAGATCGAGACCATCCTGGCTATCACGGCGAAACCCTGTCTCTACTAAAAATACAAAAAACTAGCCGGTTGAGGTGGCGGGCGCCTGTAGTCCCAGCTACTCGGGAGGCTGAGGCAGGAGAATGGCGTAAACCCAGGAGGCAGAGCTTGCAGTGAGCTGAGATCCGGCCACTGCACTCCAGCCCGGGCGACAGAGCAAGACTCCGTCTCAAAAAAAAAAAAAAAAGAAAGCCACACAGATTCTAACATTAGGCAGGGTAGGTCCAATATATGTCTGTAATTATCACAATAATTAAGACATAAAAAGGTATAATAATATGTCTATTAAGAGTTTATCTTTTGGTTACTAAAAAGAAACTATGTTTAAGCTGGGCGCGGTGGCTCAAGCCTGTAATCCCCGCACTTTGGGAGGCTGAGACGGGCGCATCACGAGGTCAGGAGATCGAGACCATCCTGGCTAACACGGTGAAACCCCGTCTCTACTAAAAATACAAAAAAAAACTAGCCGGGCGAGGTGGCGGGCGCCTGTAGTCCCAGCTACTCCGGAGGCTGAGGCAGGAGAATGGCGTAAACCCGGGAGGCGGAGCTTGCAGTGAGCTGAGATCCGGCCACTGCACTCCAGCCCGATCAACAGAGCAAGACTCCGTCTCAAAAAAAAAAAAAGAAACTATGTTTAAAAGGAGGCACCTCACCACACCTCCCATATGGGTTCAGATGGGATTCCAGGGAGTAGCCATGAGCTCTGGGGTGATATAGGTTTTCTGCCAATTAATCCACTCTCTTTCATTCCTTTTTTTTTCCCTATTACTCAGCATATTTGGGGTGAAGGGTCATCATTAAATGCGTTATGTGATTCTAAGTGCTTTCTCTGATGAAGATTTACCAGATAACATCTTATTATAAACTCAAGGTAAGTACTACTAGTATATAGATTTTGTAGCTGAGTAAACAGATTCTGAGAGATTCAGTCACTTGCATACATCACACTGCTTGTGAATGTCCCGAGTCTATCATCAGAGCCATCATATTTAATGCTTGCACAGAGACCTAACCTGCTTTTCTTCTTAATATTATTTTATTCTGGAAATAATATCTATACACTAGCATATTTCATTTATATATGTGTGTGTATGAAATATAATGTTTTAACTTTTGATGGTTGATATGGTTTGGCTCTGTGTCCCCAACTAAATTTCATGTTGAATTTTAATTCCCAAATAGTGGGAGAGACCTGGTGGGAGATGACTGGATCATGGAGGCAAATTTCCCTCTGTTGTTCTTGCGATAGTGAGTTAAGAGTGTGTAGCACGTCCCCCTTCACTCATTCTCTCCTGCTCTGCCATATGAATATTGTGCCTGCTTCTCCTACACCTTCCACCATTTTAAGTTTTCTGAGGCCTACCCAGCCATGCCTCCTGCATAGTCCACAGAACTGTAAGTCAATTAAACCTCTTTTCTCCATAAATTACCCAGTCTCAGGTATGTCTGTATGTCAGTGTGAGAATAGTGTAATAGAGACAATTAAAACAAGAGAAGTGTGGTGTTGCTATAAAGATACATGAAAATGTGTAAACAACTATGGAACTGGGTAACAGGCAGATGTTGGAACAGTTGGGAGGTATCAGAAGAAGGCAGGAAGATGAGGGAAAGTTTGGAACTTCCTAGAGACTTGTTGCATGGTTGTAACCAACATGCTGACAGTGATATGGACAGTAAAGTCCAGACTCACGTGGTCTCAGATGGAGATGAAGAACTAATTATGAACTAAAGTAAAGGTCACTCTTGCTATGCTTTAGCAAAGAGACTGCTGGCATTATGCCCCTGCTCTAGAGATCTGTGGGACTTTGAAGAGAGACAATTTAGAGTTTCTAGCAGAATAAACTTTTAAGAAGCAAAGTGTTCAAAAAGTGACCTGGCTGCTTCTAAAAGCCAACACTCATTTGCATAAACAAATTACCTGAAAGAAGAACGTCTGTGTAAAAGGGAAGCAGAGCATAAAA
>NW_022294264.1:0-3080 GCF_002776525.5 Piliocolobus tephrosceles | reverse complement strand
TATAGATTCAATGCCATCCCCATCAAGCTACCAATGAGTTTCTTCACAGAATTGGAAAAAACTGCTTTAAAGTTCATATGGAACCAAAAAAGAGCCCGCATTGCCAAGACAATCCTAAGTCAAAAGAACAAAGCTGGAGGCATCATGCTACCTGACTTCAAACTATACCACAAGGCTACAGTAACCAAAACAACATGGTACTGGTACCAAAACAGAGATACAGACCAATGGAATAGAACAGAGTCCTCAGAGATAATACCACACATCTACAGCCATCTGATCTTTGACATACCTGAGAAAAACAAGAAATGGAGAAAGGATTCCCTATTTAATAAACGGTGCTGGGAAAATTGGCTAGCCATAAGTAGAAAGTTGAAACTAGATCCTTTCCTTACTCCTTATATGGAAATTAATTCAAGATGGATTAGAGACTTAAATGTTAGACCTAATACCATAAAAATCCTCAAAGAAAACCTAGGTAATACCATTCAGGACATAGGCATGGGCAAGGACTTCATGTCTAAAACACCCAAAGCAATGGCAACAAAAGCCAAAATTGACAAA
This sequence comes from Piliocolobus tephrosceles, assembly GCF_002776525.5. Taxonomy (NCBI): domain Eukaryota; kingdom Metazoa; phylum Chordata; class Mammalia; order Primates; family Cercopithecidae; genus Piliocolobus; species Piliocolobus tephrosceles. Next base: position 2,516 of record NW_022294264.1, on the reverse strand, counting down.
TAGGATCTAATTAAACTAAAGAGCTTCTGCACAGCAAAAGAAACTACCTTCAGAGTGAACAGGCAACCTACAGAATGGGAGAAAAGTTTTGCAATCTACTCATCTGACAAAGAGCTAATATCCAGAACCTACAAAGAACTCAAACAAATTTACAAGAAAAAAACAAATAACCCCATCAAAAAGTGGGCAAAAAATATGAACAGACATTTCTCAAAAGAAGACATACATACAGCCAACAGACACATGAAAAAATGCTCATCATCACTCGCCATCAGAGAAATGCAAATCAAAATCACAATGAGATACCATGTCACACCAGTTAGAAAGGCAATCATTAAAAAGTCAGGAAACAACAGGTGCTAGAGAGGATGTGGAGAAATAGGGACACTTTTACACTGTTGGTCGGATTGTAAACTAGTTCAACCATTGTGGAAAACAGTATGGCGATTCCTCAAGGATCTAGAACTAGAAGTACCATATGACCCAGCCATCCCATTACTGGGTATATACCCAAAGGATTATAAATCATGCTGTTATAAAGACACATGCACATGTATGTTCACTGCAGCACTATTCACAATAGCAAAGACTCAGAATCAACCCAAATGTCCATCAGTGACAGACTGGATTAAGAAAATGTGGCACATATACACCATGGAATACTATGCAGCCATTAAAAAGGATGAGTTTGTGTCCTTTGTAGGGACATGGATGCCACTGGAAACCATCATTCTCAGCAAACTATCACAAGAACAGAAAACCAAACACCGCATGTTCTCACTCATGGGTGGGAACTGAACAATGAGATCACTTGTACTCGGGAAGGGGAACATCACACACCAGGGCCTATCATGGGGAGGGTGGAAGGGGGAGGGATTGCATTGGGAATTATACCTGATGTAAATGACGAGTTGATGGGTGCTGACAAGTTGATGGGTGCAGCACACCAACATGGCACAAGTATACATATGTAACAAAACACGTTTTGTACATGTACACTAGAACTTAAAGTATAATAATAATAAAAAAATAAATAAAACATGAAGACAAAAGTTTGAAACGATATATTTATAGAATAATACCAATATAATTAGAAATTTGATGTTATTTACATATGTAACACTCTAACCACTGTAGATACACATTTTTTATAAATACAAATACAATATTTATCAAAATTGAAAATTTGGGGGCAGAAAACAAATTTCAACAAAATTTACATAGAGTTATTTAGAGTATGTTCTCCGAATACATTGAAATTAACCTAAAATCATTAACAATAATACAATCATATAACATGAAAATATATGGAAATTTAGTCTGAGGAACATAGAGGGGAAAAAAGAATAAAAAGCTAAACAATCTAAGACACTCGATTAGTTTGCTAGGAGTGCCATAGCAAAGTGGCACAAACATAGGAGCTTAGCCTATAGAAAGGTATTGTCTCAGTTCTTGAGACTAGAAATCCAAGATCAAGGTGTCAGCAGTGCCATGCTCCCTCTAAAGGCACTTGGGAAGGATATTTTCCAGGCCTCTTTTAGCTTCTGCTCATTTCTTGGTTTGTGGTAGCATAATTCCAATCATTGCATGGTGTTCTCCCTGTGGGCTTGTTTCTGTGTCCAGCTTTTATAAGGACACTTATCATATTGGATTGGGGACCCACCTATTTAAGTATAATCTCATTTTAACGAATAACATCTGCTAAGGCTGTATTTCCAAGTGAGTTCATAGGTATAGGTACTGCAGGTTAGGACTGCATCATTTCTCTTCAAGGACACAATTCAACCTACAGCAGGCCTCTAGTGGAAAAAGTGAACATACAATAGTAGGATAATGATGCCAATCAAGGAGATGAAACTCTAAACAAGAATCTAAAGGAAATACCAGAAATCAGTAATACTGTAACAGTAATAAAGACTCTTTGGTTTCCAGCTGCATCCATGTCCCTATGAGTCCTTGCTCATGCCTATGTCCTGAATGGTATTACCTAGGTTTTCTTCTAGAGTTTTTATGGTATTAGGTCTAACATTTAAGTCTCTAATCCATCTTGAATTAATTTTCGTATAAGGAGTAAGGAAAGGATCCAGTTTCAGCTTTCTACTTATGGCTAGCCAATTTTCCCAGCACCATTTATTAAATAGGGAATCCTTTCCCCATTTCTTGTTTTTCTCAGGTATGTCAAAGATCAGATGGCTGTAGATGTGTGGTATTTTTTCTGAGGACTCTGTTCTGTTCCATTGGTCTATATCTCTGTTTTGGTACCAGTACCATGTTGTTTTGGTTACTGTAGCCTTGTAGTATAGTTTGAAGTCAGGTAGCGTGATCCCTCCAGCTTTGTTCTTTTGGCTTAGAATTGTCTTGGCAATGCGGGCTCTTTTTTGGTTCCATATGAACTTTAAAGCAGTTTTTTCCAATTCTGTGAAGAAACTCATTGGTAGCTTGATGGGGATGGCATTGAATCTATAAATTACCTTGGGCAGTATGGCCATTTTCACGATATTGATTCTTCCTATCCA
>NW_022294263.1:0-16849 GCF_002776525.5 Piliocolobus tephrosceles | reverse complement strand
CTCATATGAGTTTGAAAATGCTTTCTGCAACTCTATTTTCTGACAAAGTTGTGAAATTGGAAACGTTTCTTCCTTCAATGTTTGGTGGAATTTCCCAGGGATATCATCTGAAACTGGAGTTTTCTTTGTATGAATGTTTTACCTAAAATTCTAATTTCTTCCATGACATGTCACTGTTTACTTTGATGTACAGCTATTTAGGTTATATATTACCTTTTAAGTGAGTCTGGTAGTTGCTGTCATTTAAGATAGTTGCCATTGCATCTAAAATTTGGACTTTATTGACAGACATCTTTTAACGCTGATAAGAACTGCAGTGATGCCATGTTCCTTTTTCCTGATATTTGTGGTTTTTCCTCACATTTTTTAATCAGCCTGGCTTATCAACTTTACCGATCTTCCCATTCTGCTGTTTTTTATTTTATTGTTTAATTGTAATTTAATAGTTTTCTAATTAACATGAGCTCTATTTCTTTAAAAATGTTCAAATCTGTAATCTGTGTCTCAAAGCACTGCTTTAGTTGAAGATTAGAAATTGACATGTTTTCTTATTTAATGCTATGTTATTTACTGTCTACATTACAATATTTCCCCCGAAGGCATATAAGAAAACCTTGTATTATATACGTAAATTTAAAATACTGAGACCTGTTTTATGGCTCAGAAAGCAATCTATCATATTACATGTTCACTGTTTTCTTGAAGAATGTATATTCTGCTGCTGGGGTTTGTGTGACTGTCCTATGAGTATTACTTACCTTCTTTTGGCTTTACAATTATTTTTAATCTGAATTTTTAAAGATCAAATCTCTCCCCAAGTTACTCAGCATTAGTCAGATTTGACTGTATTCTAAATTTAAGTCTTTGGTTTACATGAAAATTAGAATTCACAGAAAATGAATAGTCTTTTAGTGTGTTCTCAAAAAACGTTGACAAAGTAACAAAGTTAGTACCTTTTTAAAACTGAGATTTCTTGGATTAATGCAAATGTGTGTGAGGAAAAATGTTGAATCCAGAAAAATGCTTCTCAAGTTTTAGCCACATATTCATGTTGTTAATCTACCCTAAACACTAGCAGAAAGTCTCAGCTCACAGTGATGGTGTATTAAGAATAAGGATTATATGATAAGTTTTAAAACTTATCTGTAATAATAGATAAATGTTGGTGACATTTGACAAAATATCTGAACAGCTGGTGGTCCAGTCAAGTTGACACATAATATTAACCATCATACAGACCCTGAAGAAGGATAAAATAATTATGTGGTATTTATTTAAGATATATTTTGCATTTAAAGGACAGCCATCTGATAGTGTGTCACAAATGAAGAAAGTACATATACAAAATTAAGTTAGTAAAACACGTAGTTCTAGCCAGACCCTTTCAAATCTTTAACTCTGTGCAGTTATGTGGAGAGGATTTTACAGTAGATACACTGCCTTGATATTTAAATTATACTTGTAAGGCTATACACATGGTAATATTGCAGTACATAGAAATAGAATGCCATTATAAAACTTGAGTTTAGATATATATGCATTTGTATAAAATTGAATCTTAGGATTACAGTATAATGAGGTACAGACCAACAGGGGAGACATGAGTTTTATTAAAGATGCTTATCTGAGATCCCTTTGTAGACAAATTGCCTCAAATGCCCATCCCTTCCATGGAAGCTGTAATTTTATACATCTGATTCACGAAGTGAGTATTGAATATCATTTCTTGATGCACAGATATCTGCCTCTTGTCAGGCAGTTTTCACATTTCATCTCTTCGTCTTTGACATGTTGGAATTAGAGTCCTCAGTTTCAAAGTGATTGGTGTGAAATGCTGTTATGATAAAAAAGCACTGTGATACCATGAAAAGCCAAATCATAAAATAAATAATCCATAACAACACAAACTCATAATACAGAAATATTTTCAAAACACACACATACACACAGTAAAAAAAAAAAAAAATTGTCATTTACACTGCAAGAAAAACTTTTTTTTTTTAGTCAATAGCTGCTGGATATTCTCTCAAAAGCATGTTTCCTTTTCAATTTCTATACAAGTCAAAATGTTCATCCTCACTATGTAGACATTTATCAAGTGTATTGAGGACCATCTTTCTTTCACTAAAACAGAGGCTATTTATTAATTCTAGGAAACTCAAAATTGAGGCGAATATCTCACAATGCATAGGAGCCAGGGCTGCCTCCAACTTTTCTGATACCACCCAGAGGATGCCCTCACTTTTCTCCAGATTATCATGAATACATAGCTTGATCTCATTCTGATGCAAATAACACCCATGACTAGATGACTATAGAGAGGCTGCAGATTGGGAAGGAAACCCAATGGAATCAATCCACATAGCTCAAAAGAAGGCAAAGACAAGGATGTGGTTTTAAAAATCAATTCAGATGAATGAATTGCTGCCAGGAATAGAACTGAAGATTTCATTTTCAATAACTACCTAATTACATCAAATTTAATTTTCTGAATGGGTTTCTATTGTTATGTTTAAAAGTTATTGGAAAATTCTGATAGGTAAATACTTTTTTTCTATCATTTTTGTTGCAAGTCCCCTTGTTAGGACATGGCTCTATGAGATAAAAGTTAAAATTAATAAGAATGAATATGAATGCACACATAATGAACATTATATGTATAATCTATGGATGTATATTAATATAAATCTATTAATATAAATCTAGTTGACTCTTACACAATAGAAGTTTGAACTGTGTGGGTCCACTACTTGCCTATTTTATTCTGTATCTGCTACCCATAAAACAGCAAGACCAACACTTCCTCCTCTGCCTTCTCATTGTGAATATGGCAAGGATGAAGACCTTTATGATAATCAACTTCCATTTAATGATAAATATATTTTCTCTAGTTTACCATAACCATAGTATACAATCTATAACATACAAAATGTGTTTATTCACTGTTTATGTTATTGGCAAAATTTCTGGTTACAGTAGCCTATTAGTGGCTGGAGAGTTAATAGTTATACATAGATTTTCAACTGTGCAGGGAGTGAGCTCTAACCCTTTGATTGTTTAAGAGTCAATTATATATGTATTTAAAATCTAACTTCTAGCTTTTTTTTTTTTCATTATTATACTTTAAGTTCTAGGGTACATGTGCATAACGTGCAGGTTTGTTACATATGTATATATGTGCCATGTTGGTGTGCTGCACCCATCAACTCATCAGCACCCATCAATTCATCATTTATATCAGTTATAACTCCCCAATGCAATCCCTCCCCCCTCCCCATGATAGGCCCCATTGTGTGATGTTCCCCTTCCCGAGTCCAAGTGAGCTCATTGTTCAGTTCCCACCTATGAGTGAGAACATGCGGTGTTTGGTTTTCTCTTCTTGTGACAGTTTGCTAAGAATGATGGTTTCCAGCTGCATGCATGTCCTTACAAAGGACGCAAACTCATCCTTTGTATTCAGACTTTTTAAAAATATGATCTATAAAAGGTAAATCTTTGTTTTTGATGACAGGTGATATCTTAGGTTCACAAAATGTAATCTATGAAGTAGATGATGTAATCTTTTAAATTTATTTAAAAAACTCAAAAATGAGACAAAAATTGTAGGGAAATAATGAATGTTAAGATGTACTTCACCTTCTTGGTGAATATATTAACAGGTATAATTTTTTCAGATGTTAGGCATAGTTTTGATGCCTCCCTTCCTCCTCAGAGGGAATCACTTCAAGAAATTTGTGTTTTATACCACATGCATATTTTCCATGACATGTGCATACTCATGCACATTTTTAATTATACATATAGAATTAAAATGATATATTTAATAAGAGATGATGCATTCTGCTGATTTTTATCTTATGTTTTGAAATTTATCCATGTTAACAAATGTAGTCTGGGCTGATTCACCTTATATCACTGAAGCAGTGTTATAAATGATCTTTTATATGTTTCCAAATTGTTGGACAGTACAATAACTATTCTTGTGATTGTGCACATCTGTAGACAGCCTAGTTACTAGAATATGCCTAAGTGAAATTTCTGATATGTTGCCAAATTATGATTTTCTAATTTATATATTCATCAACAGTTTGTTGATATTCTTGCTAAGAATGTAAGACTATACTGTAAGAATGTTGTACAATATTTTTTGGTATTCTTGCCAATTTTCTGCATTGATGATTTTTGTATTTTAAATACCCAAATATGCCATCTTTTAGTTGGAACCAAATATTGGATATGCTGAAAAAGGCAGGTGAGTAACCTCAAACCTCAACCTAAGTAACAAAACATTTTCCATGTACTTTCTTGTGGCTTATTTTGTTAACCCTGCTCAAATCAAATTTAGAGACCCATCCCACCAGTAATATGTGTTTTTAGTATTTTTATAATGATTTGTAGTTTTGTTAGGTTCCCTGAATACTAATCCTCTCTCAGCTATGTGTATTGAAAAGATCTTGAGCATAGCATTTTATTATATTTATATGAAAATAATGGTATAACATAGATAATACCCTCAACATAATCTGTAATATTATATTGGACACTTTCTATTCCCTACCTCTTATATTCATGTAAAAGGCTTTAAATTGGTTGGGCATGGTGGCAGGATTGATTTAGCACAGGAGCTGAAGACGAGCTTGGGCAACATGATGAGAGCCCCATCTCTACAAAAAAATACAGGAAATAGCCAGGTGTGGTGGTGTATACTTGTAGTCCCAGTTACTGGGGAGGCTGAGGCAGGAGGATTGCCTGAGTTCTGGAGGCAGAGGTTGCATTGAGTCCTGATCATGCTACTGCACTCCAGCCTGGGCAAGAGAACAAGACTGTCTCAGAGAAAAAAAAAAAAAAAAAAAAAAGTCTTTAAATTATGCTTTTAAAATTTATGTCATTGGCTGGGCAGAGTGGCTCATGCCTGTAATCCCAGCACTTTGAGAGACTGAGGTGGGCAGATCACTTGAGGTCAGGAGTTTGAGACCAGCCTGGCCCACATGGTGAAACCCCATGTCTACTAAAAATACAAAAAATTAGCTAGGCGGGTGGCACACGCCTGTAATTCCAGCTACTGGGGAGACTGAGGAAGGATAATTGCTTGAACCTGGGAGGCAGAGGTTGCACTGAGCCAAGATTGTGCCAGCGCACTCCAGACTGGGTGACAGAATGAAATTCCATATCAAAAAATAAAATGTATGTCATTAACCTAATTTAGAATTGATATACACTCATGGTGTTTTGGGAGGCATCTATCCACCTACCTATTAACGTATCTTTTTCAATGTAGCTAATTTATTGCCCTATCACTTATGGTAGTAGTTTTCTGAAAAGCCATGATGTCTGTTTAGAGGAGGGTTCCCCACCTTGCTTTGCCTTAGAAGTTGTGCTAGTGAGGTAGAGATGCCATAACAAAATACCATGGACTGGGTGGCTTAAATGACAGAAATGTATTTTCTCACAGTTCTGGAGGTAGGAAGTCCACATCCAGGTGCTGTTAGATTTGACTTCTGGCAAAGTCTGTCTTCCTTGTTGCTGTGCCTTTACATGGCCTTTAAACATCTCATATAGAGATAACATGTATTCAGTGAGTTTTTTTTTTCCTTAAAAAGGACACACGTGACAGGTCCAAATAAGATTTGCACTAGAACTTTTAGTCCAAATGAGACTTCTTGAAAATAAAAAAGTTAATGCGTGTGTGTGTGTGTGTGTGTGTGTTGGTGAAGCACTATGTATTCTGTTCACATTTTTGAAGGAAAAAAATGTTTTTGAGATGGAGTTTCACTCTTGTGGCCCAGGCTGGAGTGCAATGGTGTGATCTTGTCTCACTGCAACCTCCGCCTCCTGTGTTCAAGCGATTCTCCTGTCTTAGCCTCCCGTGTGGCTGGGATTACAAGTGTGCACCAACACCCCCAGCTAATTCTTTGTATTTTTAGTAGAGACGAGGTTTTGCCACGTTGGCCAGGCTTGTCTCGAACTCCTGACCTCAGACGATCCACTGGCCATGGCCTCCTAAAGTGCTGGGATTACAGGTGTGAGCCACCGGAACTGGCCTGAAAAACATATTTTTAACCTACTAAAGCTGATGACTTTTATGGTTGTTGACAAAAACCTCTAATGCCAATGCCTATCTCTGTAAAAAGCAGTAATATGAGGAACCTGATTTCCTGCTAAGGTAGAAAAGGTGAGAAGATTTTTCAAGTAGTATAGGAGCTCCATCTGTGACAAGAAGCAGAAGCATTCATTTCCACTTGATATTTTTTGTTATTAATCATAACTTTAAGCAACATTCTTTATCTGCCTTTAAAATGTTGACTCAAAATGTTGAGTCTTTTAGTAGTTTTTAAAATGGACGTGCAAGAGGTATAATTTTCTCTTATCACATCAGCATACACCTAAAGAGTAATAATATATAGATTTGAAGGCCAGGCATGCGGGCTCACATCTGTAATCCCAGCAGTTTGGGAGGCCAAGGCAGAAGGATAGCTTGAGACAGAGCTCAAGACCAGCTTGGGAAAAATGGCAAGATCCTGTCTCTACATAATTTTTAAAAATTACTCAGGTGTGGTGATACACACCTGTAGTCTCAGCTACTTAGGATGATGAGGCGGGAGGACTGCTTGGCTCCAGGAAGTCAAGGCTGCAGTGAGCTGTGTTCGTGCCACTGCACTCTAGCCTGGGTGGCAGAGACCCCATCTCAAAAAATCATAATCATCATGTTTTTTAAAGGACGTGGCCACCATAGAAGGGGAGTAGTGAAGCTGCAGTACATTGATGAACAATTTCAGCGTTATCTAGATTAGAAAATACATAACACTTGGAAGTATATCAGTGGGAACACAGAGTATCATTTGAAAAATGATTCACTTTTCCAGGCCATCAACCAGTTTGAAAATTTTTGCAGGACACATGTCTTTATTAAGGGTTTTCCAATGTTTTAGGACTTCTTTTCTTTGCAATCTGGTAAGTAGTTTTATAGAATGCTTCCAGAAAAGGTTTTAAGCAGTGAAGACCCTAATCGTGAAATGTCACCTTGGAAGTTTTATAATTCTCATTTGAACTGTCTCACTTCTCTCACCTCTTTACAAATACTGATCACACAGTTGTAAACAGGAAATACTGAACGAAGCTTAGGTGTCTCAATCACCAATGTGAGCACATGCAGCTTTCCTTGAATGGTGGCTAATGGCTTTGCAGTGCCTGTGTGCGTAAGAAGAGGCCAGATGACTCTGACGACACGCATTCTAGTATAATATAACTACTGCAATGGTGTAGAAGTCATGAATATAAATGAGGTTTTTAGATAGCTGGAAAAACATCAATTGACCATAAAAACATTTTTAGTTTCTATTGGTGTCATTTATATTTTTAGTCTTAAATTTATAATTGAAGAAAATACTAAGTTTTGTTTAGAGGCTATAAAGATATAATTTTTAAGACTTAAATATCCTTGTTTTAAAAGTAAATATAAATTTTATTGTTTTCTTCAAGCTATGGCACAGGTATTTGTTTAAATGTACACGGTATACAAATTATTTTGTACATATGCCACATTTTTAAAATTAAAAACAAATTTATATTATTTGAATGAACTATTCACACTTGGACAAGAGTCAGACGTTTCTAATGGAGAGATGAAAGTAGCCAGTACTCTCTTACTCTGGGGATACACATTGCCTCAACGTTTTCAGGGTGAATATACATAACAATTTTCATTTTCTGGAGTCTTTTTCTATACCTACAGTGAGGTAGATATGTAATCCTATATAGGTCTATTTAGTGCAAATCATGTATATTACTACAGAAGGATAAAATTGACCTTGGTATTTGCTTCTAATTTGCCTTATAAGCGATCCTTCAGTTCTTATGCCTTCTTTCAATTCATTTATTTTACTAAAATAGATCTAGAAACCAGGTGCCTTAGTAAATATATATAATATATATATATGGAAGTTATTTCCAAATGTGGTGGTATATATATGTACTTCTCTCTAACCCTCAAAAATATAATGGGTATCAACATTTCCTATATATATAGACACACAAAAAATATATATATATTTACTTATTTCTGACCATTTTGTGACTCTCAAAAACATAATGGATGTCAAGATTTCTACAAAATAGGAATTAAAGCATAATAATGATATTCCAGTTCTCAAAAACACATTTCCAGGCATCTCTACAATTGACAAATGAAACTTACTAGAGTAATGCAAAGAAATTGCTCTGTGCATGTGTGACTAGTATTCCTAGGTCATACTTTAGCTTATCCTACTATGTGGAAATGCTACTGCTGATCTATGAATTAGCCATCATCTCAAATTATTTTATCTAGTTTTTTATGTACACTGTCTCCCACAAGCAGTGTCTCATGCTTCAGAGAGAGAGAGAGAGAGAAAGTGGCAAGCCTTAGACCTTGAGATAATCAGACGGATAGTGATGTCTTGGGAATGGCAGAGTAATATATATGTCCAAATAAAAGAAACAGTATTAAAACTGCTAACATTTTTTCATTTATCTTTCCAAGCATGAGCTTGAAGATTTAAAACCCTCAAATTATTTCCCAATATGTGAGGTAAATTATTCCCTTTGTAACCTATTACATTTGATTAATGTTGATTGAATAGGTCAATTTTATTTATTTTAATGCATACCTTCATAGAATATTATAAATAAATGGCTTTCAAAGTTCAGCTTAACCCTGGTAGCACTGGGCATTTCCAAGGGCCTTTTAGCAGTAATTTAGGATGAGCTTTCCTAATAACTGTTTTCAGAATCCATTAAAGTCCAAAGAGAGTTTTGCATAGATGCAAACTATCATCACATTACATAGTGAACACTCATCAGAAACAAAAGCCAAACCCTGTTGCTGGGTTTCTCCCTCTGGGCAATAAACTGTTTAATGAAACTATAAAGAAATATATCTCACATAAACCTTAAAATTTCTGACCAAACTAAACAGTAACCCTGTCTAAACTTAATTTGAAAATATAATCCATTTTTATATAACCAACATGATTGCTAATCCTAAACTGATATTGAGACGTAATATCAAGAAATATGAATTATAACTAGGATAGAAGACACTGAAAAGCAACACCAGAATGCAAATTTCAAAAGTTCCAGTTGCATCTATTTGATTCTTCTCTATTTTCTTTTTCTTTTTTTTTTTTTTTTTTTACATTTTGGAGGTAGTTTATTATGCAGCAATAGATAACTATATACACAGAGATAGCCATCAGGGATACAACAGTGAATAAGACAAATGTCTCTGACCTCATAGAACTTGTAATTTAATGGAGAAGACAGAAGAAATGAATAAGTAATTTGAGGTGTGATGAGCATTTGAGTAATAAATAGAGTGCTCTTCAAGTATATAGCAGGAAAATTTAGGCCAGTTTGGCAGCTGAGGGTACTCTAACCTCTTATTGTGAAATGGTCATTATTTCCCACAATTCCTTCTTCCTAGCATGATATTTTCTTCTTTAGTAATCTTGCTAGCAGTCTAGCAATATTGTTGATCATTTAAAAAAAACAGCTCCTGGATTCATAGATTTTTTGAAGGGTTTTTTTGTGTCTCTGTGACCTTCGGTTCTGCTTTGATCTTAGTTATTTCTAGAAGCAAGGATAAATTCCTGGATACATAAACCCTCCTAAGACTAAAGCAGGAAGAAGTTGAATCCCTGAATAGACCAATAGGAGGCTCTGAAATTGAGGCAACAATTAATAGCCTACCAACCAAAAAATTCCAGGACCAGATGGATTCACAGTTGATTTCTACCAGAGGTACAAGGAGGAGCTGGTACTATTCCTTCTGAAACTCTTCCAATCATTAGAAAAAGACTGAATCCTCCCTAACTCATTTTATGAGGCCAACATCATCCTGATACCAACGCCTGGCAGAGACACGACAAAAAAAGAGAACTTTAGACCAATATCCCTGATGAACATTGATGCAAAAATCCTCAATAAAATACTGGCAAACCAAATCCAGCAGCACATCAAAAAGCTTATCCACCATGATCAAGTGGGCTTCATCCCTGGGATGCAAGGCTGGTTCAACATATGCAAATCAATAAATGTAATCCAGCATATAAACATAACAAAAGACAAAAACCACATGATTATCTCAATAGATGCAGAAAAGGCCTCTGACAAAATTCAACAGCTCTTCATGCTAAAAACTCTCCATAAATTAGGTATTGATGGAATGTATCTCAAAATAATAAGAACTATTTATGACAAACCCACAGCCAAGATCATACTGAATGGGCAAAAACTGGAAGCATTCCCTTTGAAAACTGGTGCAATGCAGGGATACTCTCTGTCACCACCCTTATTCAACAAGTTCTGGCCAGGGCAATCAGGCAAGATAAATAAATAAAGGGTATTCAGTTAGGAAATCAGGAAGTAAAATTGTCCGTGTTTGCAGATGACATGATTGTACATTTAGAAAACTGCATCATCTCAGCCCAAAATCTCCTTAACCTGATGAGCAACTTCAGCAAAGTCTCAGGATACAAAATCAATGTGCAACAATCATAAGCATTGGCATACACCAATAACAGACAAACAGCCAAATCATAAGTGAACTCCCATTCACAATTGCTTCAAAGAGAATAAAATACCCAGGAATCCAACTCACAAGGGAAGTGAAGGACCTCTTCAAGGAGAACTATAAACTACTGCTCAAGGAAATAAAAGAGGATACAAACAAATGGAAGAACATTCCATGCTCATGGACAGGAAGAATCAATATTGTGAAAATGGCCATACTACCCAAGGTACTTTATAGATTCAATGCAATCCCCGTCAAGCTACCAATGACTTTCTTCACAGAATTGGGAAAAAAACTACTTTAAAGTTCATATGGAACCATAAAAGAGCCCGAATTACCAAAACAATCCAAAGCCAAAAGAACAAAGCTGGAGGCATCACTCTGACTTCAAACTATACTACAAGGCTACAGTAACCAAAACAGCATGGCACTGGTACCAAAACAGAGATACAGACCAATAGAACAGAACAGAGCCCTCAGAAATAATACCACACACCTACAACCGTCTGATCTTTGACAAACCGGACAAAAACAAGAAATGGGGAAAGGATGTGCTGTTTAATAAATGATGCTGGGAAAACTGGCTAGCCATATGTAGAAAACTGAAACTGTATCCCTTCCTTACACCTTTTACAATAATTAATTCAAGATGGATTAGAGACTTAAATGTTAGACCTAAAACCAAAAAAAAAAAAAAAAAAACCCTAGAAGAAAACCTAGGCAATACCATTCAGGACATAGGCATGGGCAAGGACTTCATGTCTAAAATACAAAAAGCAATGGCAGCAAAAGCCAAAATTGACAAATGGGATCTAATTAAAGAGCTTCTGCACAGCAAAAGAAACTACCATCAGAGTGAACAGGCAACCTACAGAATGGGAGAAAATTTTCACAATCTACTCACCTGACAAAAGGCTAATATCCAGAACCTACAAAGAACTTAAACAAATGTACAAGAAAAAACAAACAACCCCATCAAAAAGTGGGCAAGAATATGAACACACACTTCTCAAAAGAAGACATTTATGCAGCCAACAGACACATTAAAAAATGCTCATCATCACTGGGCATCAGAGAAATGCAAATCAAAACCACAATGAGATACCATCTCACACCAGTTAGAATGGCAATCATTAAAAAGTCAGGAAACAACAGGTACTGGAGAGGATGTGAAGAAATAGGAATATTTTTACACTGTTGCTGGGAGTGTAAACTAATTCAACCATTGTGAAAGACAGTGTGGCGATTCCTCAAGGATCTAAAACTAGAAATACCATTTGACCCAGCCATCCTGTTACTGGGTATATACGCAAAGGATTATAAATCATGCTGCTATAAAGACACATGCACAATAAACATTGTGGCACTATTCAGAATAACAAAGACTTGGAACCAACCGAAATGTCCATCAATGATAGACTGGATTAAGAAAATGTGGCACATATACACCATGGAATACTATGCAGTCATAATAAAGGATGAGTTCATGTCCTTTGTAGGGACATGGATGAAGCTGGAAACCATCATTCTCAGCAAACTATCATAAGGACAGAAAGCCAAACACTGCATAGGTGCGTATTGAACAATGAGAACACTTGGACACAGGAAAGGGAACATCACACACTGGGGCCTGTTTTATGGTAGGGGGAGGGGGGAGGAATAGCATTAGGAAATATACCTTATGTAAATGATGAGTTAATGAGTGCAGCACACCAACATGGCACATGTATACATATGTAACAACCTGCACATTGTGCACCTGTACCCTAGAAAGTATAATAAAAAATAAATAAGGAACATACGATATTTCAGATAAAGTCCCTAAGCAGAATCATATTACAGTCTTTGATTAAACAGAGATATGCTTTGAGACACATTCAGCTGCAAAATCAAAGAGAAAAATTGAAATTCAGCATCATTGTATACGTTTTGTTAAATATAGGTGAAAACTAATATGTAGACGTGTGTGAGCATTCATGTGTCTCCCATAAACTCCCTTATAGATTATATCCAAAGCAACTGTGACACCAAACTCTACTAAGCATGCAGATACTTAAAACAGGCAAAAACCAGTGTAGCCATCGCTTTTGTAAGTTTAGCCACATTCAGGCTCATCTAAGTCACTCTGCATAGAAGATTGACCTGAGGCAAATGTGATAGTTTTTTAATGGCAGGACTGAGCTCATGATTAGTCAGACTGAGACAACTAAGAAATTATCCAAATGACGGGCTCAACACAGGGCTGTTGATCAGTCAAGCTAAGCAGTCCATGTTGAAGGTGCTATAGGACTCACGTTTTGTTCATTCAAAGGGAGTTTCCAGGAATTCTTTTGAGCTAATCACTACATCTTGTATGCAACAAATTGCATCAATTGGGATCCAAATTCTAAAAATTTTAACCTATTTCATAAGACCTTTCCTTCTCCAAATAAAACCATCGTCTAATCTCTACTATTTTAGTTAGAAAGCCTTGTGGTATTGATATAAGAATATAAGAAAGGTAGTCTGAAACCTGTTCTAGGCCAGGACTGACAACTTTATTCTGAAAAGAAATTGGCATTTCTGATAGAATGCTTAAGTAATTTACTGAAGAATTTTATCGGGAATAAGATTTCTTCTGAGAATAATGGAAAAAAGTTTATACTCACCCCTAGCTGGCTGTTAGTGAACTCTAGTGACTCATCAGGCTTTTGTTTTCCTCTTTATAATATTTATTACATTTCCTATAAAAATCTCCTAATCAGAATTAGTCTTTCAGGTAGTCTAGTAGAGGCCTTTCACTTTCCAAGTAATAGTGTAATAAAAAATTAATGCATGTGTATTAGTTTGTTTTCATGCTGTTATGCTGAAATACCAGAGATTGGAAATTTAAATGAAAGAAGCTTAATTGACTCACAGTACAGCATGTCTGAGAAGGCCTCAGGAAACTTACCATCATGGCAGAAGGTGAAGGAGAGTAAGGCACCTTTTTCACAAGATGTCAAGAGAGAGAAGTGCAGAGTGAAGAGGAAAAAAATCCCTTATAAAACCATCAGATCTAATGAAATCTCACTCATTATCATGAGAACAGCATGGGGAACTGCCACCAGGATCTACTCACCTCCCAGGAAGTCCCTCCCCCAACATATGGGTATTACAATTCAAGATGAGATTTGGGTGGGGACACAGAACCAGACCATATCATTTCACCTGCAGCTCCTCTCAAATCTCATCTTTCTCACATTTCAAAACACAATTATGCCTTCCCTACAGTTTCCCAAAGTCTTAACTCATTTGAGGATTAATCCAAAAGTCCAAGTCCATATTTTCACCTGAAACAAGGTAAGTCCCTTGCCTGTAAAATCAAGTGCAAGTTAGTTACTTCCGAGATATAATGGGGCTGTAAGCATTAGATAAATGCACCCATTCCAAATGGGAGAAATTGGCCAAAACAAAGGTGATACAAGCCCCATGCAAGTTCTTAATCCTATAGTGCAGTCATTAAACCTTAAAGTTCAAAAATGATCTCCTTTGACTCCATTTCTCACAGGTCACACTAATGCAAGAGGTGGGTTTCCACAACCTTGGGTAGCATGCTCATGAATCAGTTGAGATGTTTTCTTTGCCAGAGATAATGATGGCTGAACTACTTATAGTAGCTGCCCTTACAGTGTGAACATTTTATTAAATTACTACCTTTGGAGTACAAATTACTGATTAGAACAACTAATTGTCCAGAGCATATTGTTCAATCTAGCTAAATATATATATATATATATATATATATTTCAATGTCTATGTCAGAACATTTAAATTATATAGACTTTTGCTTATAGAAAGATGAAGCATACATAGTTTTTTCCATACTTCTAGGTAACTACAACTAGCAATCCTGGATATTATATATAAAACCAATGTATAAGAATTCTGAGGTGGAGAGGAAAGATAAAGACTGACTAGGCATCTCAGAACCCCAGGAATAATGGTGGTGCATTTGTTGGGTTTTCTCTTTGCCTCACATGACCCAGATTTGGTGCCAGATAAGCCAATAACCTGGAAACACTTTAGGGCACAGGTGTGCACACGTACACATACACACGCACACACACAAATACACAACCCCTGTTCTCTCTAGCCAAAAGACCAGAAAGGGAGTAGCCTAGGAGGGCATAAAACACTTAGAAATAATGGCCCTAAGCCAGCTAAACACTACAAAAAAAAAATGGTGGTCCCACTGCTACCCCAACAGCAAATATTGATCAGAGAGACTAAATTTACACCCTCACAAGACTGTAAAAAGGCACCCCAAAGACCTGTTGTCATGGTGTATCAGTGAAGACTGTGTGGGGAGCATGGACTTTCATTCCTGCTGAGCAGTAATAAGGCCCCACCCTGCAGTGTCATCAGAGACCACATGAGAAAACTGCATTTCCACTCCCGCCAGGCAGTAACTTAGATGCCTCTTTCTCTTCCTGTGGCAGTGATGTAAGAGGAGACTGAATTGAAAGGTCAGACTTTCACCTCAATTTAACAGTGATGAAGTCGCTACCTGATATAGTATGACTCTGTGTCCCCACCCAAATCTCATCTCATCTCGTAGCTCCCATTATTCCCATGTGTTGTGGGATTGACCTGGTGGGAGATGATAGAACCAGGGAGGTGTTTCATTTCTCATGCTGTTCTCGTGATAGTGAATGGGTATCATGAAATATGATGGTTTTGAAGCAGGAGTTTCTCTGCACAAGCTCTCTCTTTGCATGCTGCCATCCATGTAAGATGTGACTTGTTCCTCCTTGCCTTCAGCCATAATTGTGAGGCCTCCCCAGTCATGAGGAACTGTTAAGTCCAAAAACCTCTTTCTTTTGTAAATGCCCAGTCTTGGGTATGTCTTTATCAGCAGCGTGAAAACAGAATAATACACTCCCACTCCCCTGTGGTGTTAGTGAAGGCAACATGGGCATTAGGAAGAAGTCATGCCTCCTACCCTCCCATCCAGGGCAGGCAGTATCAGTAAGACCTAGTGAGAACTAGCACTCCCTACAACCACCTAGCAGAGAAAAGGAACTACAGACCTCATTAATAATAGAGATCAAGCAGGAAGTCTGGACTTCTACCCTCATTTGGCAGTAAGAAAGTAGCTCACTTTTTCCTTTGTCAGATGGTAACAGAAAAAAGTCAGGTAAGACAGAAAGTTTGCATGTGATCCGAGTCTCACAGTGCTCAAAATGTTCAGGTATCAATGGAAAAGTATTTGCCTCATCAAGAAGCAAGACGATATCAAGATGAGTGTAAAAAGATAGTCAAAACATGTCAAAAATGAGGTGACAAAGATGTTAGAAATATTTTAAAGTAGCTATCATAAAAGATATTCCAAAACACTATAGATATGTCGAAATGGAATTGTGAAGCTTGATTTGGGTAACATACAGGAAGGCAAGCCAACAAACAAAATAGAGAAACAAAAACCAGAGTAAACAAACAAATGCCAAAATTGAATGGTGGAGTTAGCATAAATAAATCAATAATTACTTTAGATGTAAATAGTCTAAATAAACCAACTAAAACACAAAAATAGGGAGAATGAACTAATAAATAAGACTGCACTTAATATAATGTAGCCTAAAAGAATCTCACTACAAATACAAAAAGGGAGGCAGGTTAGAAGTTAAAGGATTGAAAAGGCATGCCATGAAAACATTAATCAAAAGAAAGCCAAAGAGGCTATATTAACATCAGATAAAGAAGACTACAGAACAAAGAATATTATCACAGAGGGATATATCATACAAATAGACACAATAAAAAATGATAAAGGGGTTATCACCACCGACCCCACAGAAATACAAACTACCATCAGAGAATACTATAAACACCTCTACGCAAATCAACTAGAAAATCTAGAAGAAATGGATAATTTCCTGGACACTTACCCTCTCCCAAGACTAAACCAGGAAGAAGTTGAATCCCTGAATAGACCAATAGCAGGCTCTGAAATTGAGGCAATAATTAATAGCCTACCCACCAAAAAAAGCCCAGGACCAGATGGATTCACAGCTGAATTCTACCAGAGGTACAAGGAGGAGCTGGTACCATTCCTTCTGAAACTATTCCAATCAATAGAAAAAGAGGGGATCCTCCCTAACTCATTTTAGGAGGCCAACATCATCCTGATACCAAAGCCTGGCAGAGACACAACAAAAAAAGAGAATTTTAGACCAATCTCCCTGATGAACATCGATGCAAAAATCCTCAATAAAATACTGGCAAACCGGATTCAGCAGCACATCAAAAAGCTTATCCACCATGATCAAGTGGGCTTCA